>NC_040289.1:1165000-1465000 GCF_004118075.2 Vigna unguiculata
GAGAGTGGTGTCAATATCTTATATGATTGGGCTGATGAAAATAACACGTCTTGAAAAGTCTCACATCGTCTAAGACATGTTATTTTATTTCAGAAATTGAGAGAGTTGTCTATGTGTTTTTTTTTGTGTTTATTTGATTAATAAAGTAATTTTCAGAGAATTTTTTTCCCAATAATATATATATATATATATATATATATATATATATATATATATATAATTTAAGAGAACTTCAAAATAATTCATATAGTTTCTTATCACCTTTTGTCATCCTTAATTTTAGACCTAATCATGTTATAGGTGTATCATATATGACGTGCGTTTAAATTTTTCATTGATATGTTGATCTTATATTTTTTAAATAAATAAATAAATGTAGATTTTATCTCTTAACTCATTACTTTAATTTTATTGCTCGTTTTTCCATTTTATTGCTGTATTCTAAACTTGTTAATATTTAGTTATGTTAAAATGTTTGACAGCATAACAAACCGACATGTTTAGATAAAAAGCTTAACAAAATTTCAAAAACTATAAAACACTAAAACCATGTGGTTTTGGAAAAAAAAAATTGACAAAATGACATCATTTAATTTTTTTATTTTTAACTTCTTTCATGACACATTCTGAAAAATATGGAAAAAAAAATGAAAATATAGTGATGATAATGCCTAAAAATGATAAAATTTATAAAATAATATAAAATGTAGCACTCATAATTTTAGTTTCTTATATATCACCGAAAAACTAAATTATGATAATTTTGTGTGTCTTAATTTTTATACAATTTGATCTTCAAACTTTTAAAAGGATGATATTAATCTTCGTCATCAAACGATACTAAGAAATCGCTGATATGACGAACGATATCATCATATGTATATCTAAGTCAGTACATGGACATACACATGACACTGATGTCTACTACATTTGTAATAAGTTGTTTGATCACGACATTTATTAATAAAATTTAGAGATAAAAATAATTCAAAAGTTAAGAAAAATTAAAAAAAAAAATCAATTTTCCATTAACCTTGTTGCTGAAAATGCAATCAATCTTTTTGTTTCATATCTATATGAAATGACTTTGTGTAAGAGTTGGTGTTATGGATGAGAATACCGTTTATGTTTCTTAAGAATATTTTGGTAACATGAAATATATTTTGTTGGTGCTGAAAGTTACACAAATGCACATCCATGGCCACCAATTGATTTTTAGGGTTGTGGAAGAGAGAGTTGATCTCCCGACAGCAGGAGTTGCAGAAGACTAGTGAAGAGGGGAGTGTGAGTGGCAATAAGTCAGCACCTGAAGGCCAGGCCAAATCTGTATAGGGTCCATTTTTCCACATAATGGAGTGTCCAAGTTCACTTCTGCAACAGTTTTTTTTTTTTTCTTTTTTTTTCTTTTGATGCACACACACACATGATTGTCAAGATTATACAAAGGTGAGAGAGAGAAAGAGTGTGTGTTTGTGTGCTCTTTGACAAAAATGGAATCTCTGAGTGAAAGCATGACCAATAAGAAAGGGACTTTCTAGGCCTTTGTGGGAATGTGTGCCCTAGATTCAATGACTCCAGGTACACAATTTTAGTTGGATAGAGACACGTTATTTTTTAACCCTTTTTCTAGCATTTTCTTTTATTCGCTATCTCGTATATTAGGGTTTTTTATGTTAATTATTTAAAATATTCATTAGGGTTTGTTATCTATATTGTTGGTGAAGAGAATAGTATCCATTAATTTTTATTAGTGAAAGATTTGACTGGACTAGATCTCGTGAGATTTTTCTTCCATATCAAGATTTTTCTACGTTAAAAGTTTTGACATTTGTTGGTTCCTCCTTTATCTGTTTTATGCATTTTATTATTTTGCATATTATTTATTTAAGGAAGATTTTATCTGAGTTTTGCTTTTGTTTAATTATCTTAGTTTTGAGATCTTCCCAACAATATATATTCAAATCTGTTTAGATAATATCATTAGTAAAAAACTTATATTTCATGCCAATTTTGTTTTGAAATTTTTTTTTGTAAGAAATACTTACAAATTTTATTGTGAAAAGAAATTTACTTACAAATTTTGTTATGAAAAGAAATTTGCAATAAATTACTATCAATTTTCTTGCAAAATATTTTATATAAAACACTTTTCACAACAAATTTTGTAGGAAATACTTACAAATTTTATAATTTTGTAAGAAATAATTACTCACAAAAGAATTACCTGTCAATTAAAATATTTAGAAAAAATGACAGAAAAAAAGTCTTTTCTTGCAAATCTTTTTAACAAATTTACCAGTGTATCATTATTAAGAATTTTTGTTGTAGTTTTGTTCATAAAAAATTGTTAAAAAATTAAAACAGAAATATGTATTTGAATTGATTTTGACCTCGACTCTTAAATGATGTGAGACTGTTAAATTTAAGTGATATGAGACTATTGGATTTATGAAACTATTGGATGTATTGAAATAATACAAGTAAATAGTATATTGACGAGATAAACGTCCAAACACAGACCCTCGTGGTGTGTATTGTGTATGTCAGATAGTGAGCTTATGACAACTGTCTTAGAAACATGTTATTTTTTTGCAGAGACATTGTATGAAAACTAAAGAGGAGATTTTGGAGGAATTCACGTTTGCGAAAAAGCATTATTATTAGTGTTTTTGTAACAGATTACAGTGACAGATAGAGAAAAGTGTGTTCTTTATCTGCTGGTGGAGGCAACAGCAACAGTTCATGTGATTCTCGAAAGTTTTTGGGAGGATTTGTGGATGTGAGATATCAGTGAGACTAATACTAATAATTGTACCTCTCAAAGGTGCACGTTTTTCTTTTATTCATAACCTATGTTTATGAACAATTAAGATTCACCATTGTATACATCATTTTTGCATAGGGTTTTGATGAGGAACTTTAGAGAGTGAGGAAATTTAATCACTTCAATAGCAAAAGAAAACTTTTTTTTTTATTTAAATAAAGTGGTTCAATTCCTTTTGTGTTTCAAATTCTTTGTTTAAATAAAGTTATTTAATTTCTATCTTATAAAAAAAATGCTTTGAAAAAAACCATATGTACAAAATTTTCAACATCTTAAAAATTCTTTAAATTTGTTAACTAAACTAACCGTTTAAATATATAGTATTTTAAGTTTACTTAAATTGAATCCTAAGTGTAGCAAGAAAAAAAAATTGCTATTTTACAAGCTTAATTGAGCAATGTTCAATGAATAAGCTAGTTATAAGTTAAATAATAGTCAAATGTTTTTAAATAAAAACAATCAAACATATTACGCATATCAACATTCAATAACTAAATTTTATTTCTTATTTTTATATTTAAACTTATCTATTTGTCGTTCTTTAAACATTATTTTTCATTCAGAAAACGATTTGGTTTAAAAAACTATTTATTTGTTATCTATATTTCTCTATAGTTTAGAAAATATGAACTGCAAAACTTTTTTACTATATGTAATAATGTAATCAGAATTGTGCGAGGCTACAAACAGAGACATCATTGAATTTTTTTTTCAGTGTATACACATAAAGAGGGAAGGTTCGCTATGAAAACAGTAATGAAATGTTTAAAGCAAGAACAATGCTATGAAAACAAATTTGTATGTATTGCCTTGTAGGAGGAGACATTTATTAGTTTTTCTTTTTAGTTAAATAGGTTTTTAGTTCTTAAATTTTGACGTAAAATTGAAATTTGTTAATTTCCGAAACTTTAATATATTTTGGTATTCAAACATTAAAAATGAATGGATATAATCATTTTAATTTAAATACGTTAAATATTTTAGACATATCAAACATGTTTTATGCTATAATATTTGACTTGTTTACACCGTTTAATACATTCTCGCTTCAATGCCAGTTCAAAAACTTGTTTGACATATCAACAAAATTTGACGTAATTGGATTAAACGAACTACATTCATTTATTTTTAAAGTTTATAATCCAAAATGTATCAAAGTTTTAAAGTTCAATGACTAAAAACATATTTAATTTTTTTCTTTTTATGTATATATAGTACTATATATGTGGTTTTATGTCCCTATTTAATATATTTATTTTTCTAATAAAACAATGTATGCTTTGTTCAGGTTAGATTCTTTCAATGAATTTATATATCCATGTAGAAATCAATATTTATTCAAAAAGAGTTTTTATCTGATTAAGCATGAACCAATCCATATAAGATACTTGAGAACACCATCAACATTGTGAGTATTAAAATATATATGAGTTTGTGAGTATTTCTTTATATGTATTGTTCATCTCATTCATCTCTAACTACAATGAGACTTTTAACTATACATATGAATTCATCATACTTCCATTTTTTTTTTGAGCATATATATCTTTTTACTAAAACATGGTTTATCTTTGTTTGAAAAAAGAAAAGGTGCATGATGAAAGGAAGAGAAAGTCTATAACTGAATACAAATCGAAAAGCTTTGAGTGAGTGTGTAAAAATGTAAAAGGAAGATGGACCACGACCTATATACTCTTTCCTTTTAAAATTTCTGCATGCATAGAAACCTATGAAACATGGTTTTAGTACGGTTGTTTCCTACTTCCTATGCATCACTTTTCATGCTAAAAGAAAATTCCATCTTATCATCACCAAAAGAAAGTGTGGCTCAATTTGAATAGCTACTTGGTTTGTTGGCATATTAAGTTTTTAGATAAAAGAAAAAGAAAAAGAAAAAACATTCCATCTTATCTTCGAAGCTGTGTGGTTCGATTTGAATTAGGGTTTTTGTAATCTAATCTTTATAGGTTATTTATTTTAATTTATGTTATTTTATTTTAAGAAGAACAGTACTGTGTTTTAAATAAAAGACCTCTGTGAGAACTTTTATTGATTTGAGGAATAAATTTATAAATTAATCATTATACAACCAAAAATTAAAGATTGGTCGATAATAAATGACATAACTACTTAAGGAATAAGTATTTTTCTTTCTGAATTTTGATCATTAATACAAGTAAAATTTTATCAACATGCTACCACTTATTTTTGGAGAAAAAAATAAGTTAAAACACTAATACATAAAATGTATTCGAAATCGTCTTATATATTTCGTTTTTCGAAAAATCCGAAATTTTAGAAACACGGTGACATTGTTTAAATTAGGGTAGGTTTAAGTTTTGGTTCTTTGAAGAACCGAAGTCTAAGGTCAAATCTCAAATTTATGGCTTCGGTTATCAACATGGACATGACACGACGAATTAATAGATTTTCCAAATGTATCTCAAACTGAATATGTTGTCGATTTCACATGGAAGATCGACTGGAAAAAGACATATTACAACACATGATTTGTGATGTTGTCGCAGAAGCTTTTGTCTAAATGCTTGTGTATGAGTAATGTCTACTGATGCGGAGACTTCATTGTACGTCAATACAACTATTTTCACACGATTGTCAATGATGTTGAGTGATGTATATGGGTTCATAGATCCCAACTCACTCATGAAGACAATAAGTTTGATGACACCCAACTCACTCATTAATATGTATAAGTTAATTGATTATATTTTATTATTTTATTTTTTGAAGGAATAACGCTTTGTTTTAAATGAAAGGTTTGTGTGAAAACTTTTATTTAATGTGAGGAATAAATTTACTAATTAGTCATCATGCAGTCAACAATTAAACAATATATAGTAATAAATCACATCAGCTACTTAAAGAATTAGTGTGCTTTTTTCTAAATTTTGATCTTTAATATTTAAGTAAATTTTATTAACATGCACACACTTACTTTTGGAGAAAAAAATAAAGTTAACAAGTTTCATTTAGAGTATATTTTATGAAATTTATATATAATTTGCTAACTTATTCCTTGTAAAAAGTAAGTTAATATAAGTTAGCAAGTCACATCTTAGGTGAATTTTTAATATATACTTTTTAATAACAAATGAATCCAACATGGTGTGCATGTATAAAAGGGTGCCAAAATAGGCTAGTTGAATCCATCTTGGTCCGATCCGTCAGAGGCTCACTTTTTCTTTCAATTGTTTTTTATTGTTTTAATTTATTTTCAAACTTTTCATATTTTTTACTTTTAAAATTTGTTTATAAATACATATAAATGAATAGTCAAAGCATATTTAATCTTATCAAATATTATATAAATTTTTAATTGATTTGTTAATATTTTTAATTAAATAAATTAAAATAATTATTATATTTATTTTTACATATTAAATTACTCTATTATAACTAGTAATTGTAACTTAATTTGTAACTGTTAATGATTTAAACTATAATATTATTATATATTTATACCTTTAAAAAAGATAATATAAAAAATAATATTTTTTAATTATTTTTTATTTTAATTTTTATTTTAATTTTTATTTAAAAAAAAAAAACAGGTCAATGGGTCGGAACGTATTAACTTGTATTTTGTCTTGTCAAATTAGACTGGCCTAACCAAGCCAGAACGGACTAGTAGGTTGAAATCTTCAACTCGATCCGTTCTTTTTAACATAGACTGATGAGTTGGCTCGTCAAGTCCAACCCGTTTTGTCACTCTTAATATATATATATATATATATATATATATATATATATAAAATTTTGACTTAATTACTCCATTGATCTTTATTTTCATTAAAAATATCAAATTGGTCTTCAAATTTTTTTTCTTCTCGATCTGATCAATAATCTAATTCAATTATATAATTCATGTTAACGATACATCGGATTAAATTATAAAACATGTGCACGTATAGTGTTTATATAATCAACCATCATCGCTACATTTCTTATTAATAATTACAACTTGGTACTTCACTCTAAATTACATCACTCTTAAAGCAAATCTTTTAGATCTGGGCGAATATAATTTACTTTTTAAATTTCTGATAAATTTTTAAAACCACAATCTTTAGTGCTAATTTACATTTGTTATGGGCTTAATTTTTAGATCCTTTTCATCTGCAGTTCTATGCGTGAGTAAACGACAAAACTGTCCCTTTTGCAGTCACCATTCCCTTGCTCTTGTCGTTTCCTTGCCTTCCCACTCAAGAAACAAAGTATTCTTATTAATTACATAATTCAAAGTAAAAGCAACTTTTAAATTACACGGTTCATAATTTAAAAGTTTTCTTTCTTTACATAAAAAAATAACTGCAATTCAGAAGTTTTATTTTACATTAAAAAACAACTTTAAAATTGTATAATTTGAAAATCACTTTCAAAAACAAAATGGAAATTTTGGAATTTATGAAAGTACAGAAGGAAAAATATAATGGTACAACAAAAATCTCTGAAAAACACTTGAGGTTTAAACTCTTTAATATCATATTTCAACTTAAATGTCAATCCAAAAAATTATTTATCATATAAAAAAATAACATAATTGGGTTATAAAAATTATATTCAGTCACTTTTAAAAATTAAAAACCAAAATATATCAAAATTTAAAAAAAAATTATGTCTAAATTTAAAAATTACAATCATATTTAACCCTTTCTTTTTCTTACAATCCTTTATTTTTCTTACAATGTAGTTTTATTTATACAGTAACCTTTTAAATTATTCTTTTAAAACTTCAAATACACTAAAGAGCATAAATTAGCTACATTTTGCAATAAATTCAAATTACTTTATAATTTTCAAGAAAAATTTGTAGATATTCATAAATAACTGTAGATCTAAAAGATATACCATCTAACAAGTAATGTACAAGTTTAAGACATTTTTCTATTATGGAATGAGTGCAGATATTTATTGAGCCTGTTCCGTTACCATTCTTAATATATAATGTTTTTCTTATTGAATATCTTCACCTACTCCCTTTCATTTCACATTATATATATATATATATATATATATATATATATATATATATATATATATATATATATATAAAGTTGGACCTAGCTCCCTCTACAAAAGCTTTGAACTATTTCGAAAGTCGCTTTAAAGGAATCATTTCAAGCTTGTCATGATAACTCAACTCTTATCACGAAACTACCAAAATATCAGCCATAATCCTGCAATCTTGAATTCACAGAAAAACTAATCAATACCCGAAAAGTTAGAATGGTAACTTTTACTTCAGAAAAATTAATGGAGTGAAATAATACAAGTAACACAAAGCTAGTGTCAATCTATAACAGATGTAACTTAAAGAGAAAACTTACATATAATACCATAAATTCTGATAGCATTATTCCTCCATCAGATTTGGATCTTAATTTTGATAAAATCGACATACATTTAACAAAATTATTTACTACCAGATTGTGAAATGAAACTCTAAATCTAACTTGAGATCAACACCAACAAGTCAATAATCATAGTACATAGCTTACCTTCTTGTAGCAGGCCAAAACGCACAATTTCTCAGTCAGCTTGTAAAGCCTGTTCTCCAAATATAATTTCTCAATTTAACACTTGCAAACCTCAGTCAAACGGAGAAAAAACACTGACATATCATCTCAACATTCCGATATTTTCAGAGCAAGTAAACATTTATCAATAATTACCAGAAAATAACCCCCGGCTGCCATATTGCCCTTGGTGAAAAAATTCCTAGTGGCTGCAACTAAACTATTGTAAATTATCAAATACATGGTAAAAATAAAGCTACATTTTAGTACATTCAAATTATTTATTTATTCACCAATAAAAAAATCATTAGCAAATATGCTGGCTAAAACCACACTCGTCGTTTAACATTTACAAGCACACCCACCTAAATTTGCAGTTTGAATCCTTCAGCATTACGAACAAATGCGACAGTACCTATTATTCTGCAGGTTTTCTGTCGGTCGCAATCGGCCCATTTTGTGCCGGTAGCCTCTCAATGGTACACTTGTAGGCATTTGTTATGATAACCTCCGACTAGAGGAGAAACAGCACTTCTTCCAATTGCTCCTTCTGGATGTAAAATATATATAATGACGGTTATATTACATCAGCATAAATACAAATATGAATGAATAATCAAGAATTCTATGGCAGATATGAAGCTTGGAGAACGGGAAATTCACAACTTTCTGCTTCTTGAGTTGAGAAAGTAAAAAGAAACAAGTCATCAATCACTTAGAAAATTGAATGTACAAATTCCATCAGTTTTGATTCAGTTATATTTGGTTTAACATGTTTATACAGATAATTAGTGCCAAGACAGCTACGTTGTTAGAACATCACCGATGAAAAGAAACACAACGGATAGAAAGCCACCAAGTATTACTAAAAACGATGTCAAAAGATCTGCTGAGTTATGCAGTAGAGACACGGATAAGTAACAAAATTGAACTAGAAAAGAATTTATCAACAGCAATGGATATCATCGCAGGACTAGGCCATTGCAAAGAGAGATAACCTCAGTCTCCTCAAAAGTACCTACAGAAACAGAATACCCTTTACTCTTCCTCCCTAGCGACCACTGTCATTAATATCAAGATAACAGAAAATATGAACAACTCCAAAAATTCTTCAAGAAAATATTTCTGAAGTCAGAACGGGTTATGGTGGAAGTATAGTAGAAAAAGAAATACAATACATACATATAAATAACAAAAAAATGCAGAAATATAATTGTAATTAAAAAATAATGAAATAAAACGATATAATTAATAATATTGGCAAGTTCAGAAATTCAAATAACAATAAAACTAATAAAACCAAATAAAAAACCGCGAAGTTCCAGTTCAAGACTGAAGATAACAGCAAACCATAAGACAAATGTTCTAAACTTATAATCATTTGGCTTTTCTTCATTCCCAATCTAATTATCTTCAATGTTATCAAATGGGGCGTATCCCTTCTCTTCCTCTTCACAGCAAGTCTTGTGAAAGTTAGTAATTCTTCAAATTCTTTAAACTCAGAATCAGAGTCATCAAGATAATTCGTGTTGGAGCTGAAGTTGCTGAAGTTGCACCTGGATATTTGTTGGAAGCATGGGAAGATCCAAAAGCAAGAGCACCACTTTATGGTTGCTTTCTTTTATTGCTTGTTTTTCTCCTTGTATAAACTACTGGCTCTCCAACTCGTGAAACTTCATAAACAATTGCCCAATTAAGAGTAGGATCTTCATCAAAAACCAAATCATTCCTCTCACCTTCATTATCATTAGCATCATCCACTTGTCTCACTAACCACTCATAAATCAAAGTTATACAATAGGATCAATGTCATCTCAAATGTTGCATCTTTGAGCAAGTTATTTCATTTATTCGTGATGTAAACCAATCATGCAATTGTTTATTGTCACTCCTATTTCTCCTTTTTGAATAAGTAAAATGCTAATAAATTTCTCCCTGCTTTCTACAAAAAATTGTTAATACAGAAATGAGTGATGAAGAATAACTATTACTTGCACAAATACACTCCAATGGCACTCACATCCCAATAAGCTAAATGTCAAGATTAAAATCTTGATTGCTAGCTTTTGCAAGTTTGAAACTGCTTGACCATAATTTTCCCACCATTGAGCTATAAAATCAAAAGCAACTTCAAAATTAAACACTATGTCTTAAAGCAATTTAGAACACTTACAATAACTTCTATGAAAGTGTTTGAGTGTTTCACCAGGAGTTATGGTCCTCCTAGATTCTTTGGCAAAGTCATCACTATAGAATCCACTTCAAATGAATGGAGCAAAAAGATCTAACAATGACATTAATCATATCCTGAAATGTCTTCAGTCTAACAAGGTTAAATGACAAGCAAGTTTGGGAGCAAAAAGAAGGTTACATGCCTCATTATTCATATCAGCTTTTGTCTTAGTTTCTCTTTTGTGTTGCAACAATTGGATTTCTAGTAAACATACCAATCACCCTTTTATACCACCACTCCTTCTCCCCTTAACATTACTAGCTATAGAAATTTCAAATTCATGTTCACTCTTATTATCACCATCAGCCTCTTTATTCATAGGATTTATAGAGGTGACTTCTTTTTCACTAAATAACTTCCAAAGGTCTTCTTTGACATTTGTTGGAATCTTAGTGCAAGATGCAACATTGCCCTTCTTTGTCTTGTTATTTGGATCTAGTAATTCCCTCTTCCATAATTATTTTCACAATAATTATCAGGAATATCAAATAACAAAAAAATATCAGCAACCCCAAGAATGCTTCATGAAAATATATTAGAAGCCACAATGGGTTATGGCGGAAACACCGCAAACAAAAGTACAGTATATGCACATAAATAATTAAAAATGCAGAAATATAATTGTAAATCAAAAATAATGAAAAATAGTCATATAATTAATGAAAATTGCAAGTCTAGAAATTTAAATAAAATACAATCAAATAAAAATACCACCAAGTTCAAAACTAAAAATAGGTGATGAAGTGTTAAAGGGGTTGAAAAGAAGAAGAAACAAATAATTTGGAGAGGACGGTTGGTGCTGAACAAAGAGCAAATTCAAAGGGAAAAACGGACTTCGTTGTTATACAGCTGTGGCAGGACAATGGCTATATTGTAGAGGGATAGCAGCAGTGTTGTAGTGGGACAGCAGTGCAGCTAAATAACCAAGCACATTAATGGGTGAAGGAAAACCTTTGAAGCTGAACGGATGCCTTCACAGCTCGCAAGTGGCGGCGGCAACTTGGGATATGTTGTGGAGTACATAAACCAAGTGCGGTGCGATGTGGAGTACGTGAACAAAAGGAGGCCATGACATTTGGGGTGCGAGTAGTTGCAAGTGGATCTGCAATCATCTGGATGTGCAACCCAATCTGCATTATGAAAGGCTTGAATAGTAAGGGATTTATGCGGAGTAGCAGAACAATCATGAAGACCATAGATAAAGTGTCTTTTAAATACCAAAGAATCTGCTTTACAGCCACCCAGAGTTTGAAGTGGTGTTGCCACAAACTGACAAACCTTGTTCACAAGAAAACATATTCCAGGTCCAGTAAAAGTAAGAAATTGAATAGCTCCAACTATTGACCTGCAGAAGGAGGGGCCAGGCAGTAAATCAGGGCTCTGTTTTAATAGTTTTTAGCCTAAAAACATAGGAGAAAATATAAGTTTAGTCTTAGAAAGAGTATTTAAATCGAACCCAATCCTACAAAATTGATTTCTAAGATGGGTTTGCACCTACCTATGTACTATAATTTGGTCATATCTCTAGCTAATGTGAGATTTCTACACACTTCCTCACACCAAAGATTGGACATCTTGAACAAGTAAATACATATTTATGAGTGATCTGACACCAAGCACAATAGGCCCAATAAATCTCAATGGGATAGGCCTTGATACTATCTTAGAAAGTGGATTTAAATATAAATCAATCCTACAAAATCGGCTTATCGGATAAGGTTTACACCTATTTCTTTGATCATGTATCTAGTCAATATAGAGTCTCTAACATTTAGAATACTGCATTTTGGTCTTGGCAAACAAATATTTGATATATTTAGACTATGTCACAAGCAAGGATCCCTCGGACCGAAGGCACACTTCTATGCCGAGAAAGTAATCAAGATTACCAAACTACTTAAGAGAAAAGACTGAACCCAACTGCCCAATAATGTGTCAAAGAAAAGAGGATGAATTGCGTGCTATAATAATGTCGTCAACATATACCAAATATGTAGACAACACAGGATGCATAGTTATAAATGAATAAAGATAGATCACACTTGCTATCTTTAAACCCAAACTTTAGTTAGGTAGTTTTGAGTTTATCAAAGCAGGCACAAGGAGCTTATTTTAGACCATAAATGGCCATGTAAAGCCTGCAAACAAGAAAATGTATCAGTTCCTTCAAATCTAGGTGGTTGAGCTATGTAGACTTCTTCATCAAGAAAACCATTGAGAAAAACATTGTGAACATCTAAGTGAAAGATAGACCAATTGCATGTAAGAGCAAGAGTAAGAACAATCCGTATAGAAATTGGTTTAACAATTGGAGAGAAAGATTTTGTAAAATCAAAACCAAGTTGTTGACTAAAGCCTGTCACAGCAAACCTTGCTTTATACATTTGAATAGTAAAATCGGGATTTCCTTAATCTGAAACACCAATTTACATCCTATGGTTGTTCTGTGAGGTGGAAGTGAAACAAAAGACCAACTGCTATTATGTAGAACAAAGATTTTATCTTTCATAAAATAAAATCATTATGAGTCTCGAAGAGCTTGTGTCGTTACGGTAGATCCTAAGTAGACAAGAAGAAGGATAGGATGAACACGATTTTGTAAAGTACCAGCTTTGGATCTAGTTTGCATAAGATGAATGTTTAGAGGTTTGATGATTGACTAGGTTCTGAATTAGATGTAGAGTGATGTGGACATCATAGAGGGAGAAAAGGTGGTTGAGGAAGGTGATGAGGATGGAAAATATCAGATTTATACAAGTGTGATGGTAGGTATAGGCGATGAGGATGGAGCTTATGAGAACTAACTAAACAGGTGCAATGTTAGGTATAGCTATTTGGGATGGTGAGACTATGGATATATTAGAAGAAGAGGGGAAGACTGATATTGTAGTTAATTGGGTAGAGAGAAAATTTTCAGTATAAGGAAACTTGTTTTCATTCAAAGTAACATCTTTAGATATATAAACTCTGCTAGAAGGAGATAACAATTGCACCCTTTTGAGATGTCAATAGCCAAGAAAGAGACTGTTAGGCAGGGAAGTAATGAGAAGGTGTAGAAAGTGTATTATAGAAAGAAATCTAAAAATATAAGTAGTTAAGAAGTTAGTTGGGGTGAGACTTTCTAAGAAAGTCTATATATAGTCTTATCTTGTGGAGTGTGGGAGAAGGAGAGTTTTCAGTTGTTGTGATAGGGAATTCCCTATGCAAAAGGAAGAAATTTCCTTTGTAAGCTTATGTTTGTGTTCAGAGTTGATAACTGCTGAAATAATACAGAAAGAGTCTTAGTCTACCTTTTGTCTCTATCTTTTTTTCTTTTGTTTGAGGAGGCACGTAACAGATACATTTTGAGAACGAAAATCAAGTTTATGGTAGACCAAAATTTACAGAAGCAGAGGGTATTTTGGAGATGAGATACATTGTTGTAAGAAAGGGAAGGCCCCAACAGGTCATAGTAAGAGAAGCTTGTTGTAAGAGGGTAGCAGAAAGATCGATGTTTCCTTTCAATGGTGCCATTCTAATGACATGTACAAGGAATATAGTTCTGTGATTAATACCATGGGAAGTGAGATAATCATGAGAAGGACAAAATTTACCACTGCAATTAGTTTGCACTGCCTTTATATTTGTGTCAAATTGCAATTCAACCATAGATTGCAATTGTTGGATAACGAGCAATGCATCCAATTTGCATTTTAAAAGAATTACCCATGTAAATATCAAATAAGCATCCACAAAGAAAATATAGTAAGAATCGTTATTAGTAGATGACACAAGTGTGAAGGACCCCACAAATCACTAAGAATTAATTCAAAATGAGAATTATAAGAAGTGAGAGAATGATGAGAAGGAAATCCATGTGATTTGCCCATACAACAAGCTGGAAAAATAAAAGGTAAACTACTTTTATTATTGAAAGATACATTACAAGACTGAAAGATAAGACAAAGTACATTGAAATTGGGATGTCCTAACCGTAAATGCCGGTATGAGCATTACAATTAAAAGTATTATCAGAAGCAATAGTGTTTAGACTTGGAACAGGAAAACTAGTAGGTTGCTGTTGTGTATGAGAGGCATGAAGCAAGCTTGAAAACCAATACAGGCCATTGAGTCCAACTTGTCCATGAAGAACTTCATTAGATGCACGGCATTTGACAAAACAATGATTAGGATTAAACTCAAAATACACATTGTTGGCTGAAGACATGCCAAAGATGACAAGAGGATCCAGGACAATGTCAACCACAACATGATAGCAGTTGCAACAGTGGACAGAGTTAAATTTGAGGATTCAAGAAGCTCTGCCCTTCAGGGGCGAGTTTTCTGCAGGCTGAGGCTTTTGAGCCTGAACCCTCACATTAGACCAGTCCAATTTGCATGATGAAGCACGGACAGCTGTGCAAAGATTATGCATAAATATGCAGAGTCTTTCATGTTACAACATGCCCAGCCATGCATATTTAATGTACAGTTCTATAGAGATACCTGAAAGATTGAACAGAGAGAAATACAAGCTGTGTCAAGAAGTTTCAGCCAATGCTACACCACTGATTCTGGCCTCAATGTGAAAAGGCCGTAAGTAATGAGCAGCGAACTTGGAATGGATCATTTTCTTGCAACAAATTGCAGGCTATAGAGACTTAGCATCAAATAAACCCACTCTCCTCGTGCAAATGTGTCCTCACCCAAACCATCTCTTACAAATACCTCAGTCACCAACATGAATAGTGTGCTTCGAGTTGCACATTGTATTCTGGCAAACAATGTTGTACCAATACTCTGCCCGAGGTGAAGGATTTGCCACTGTTTCAACCAGTCAACTGCAAAACACCTCAACTCAAGCACTCCAAACCCTTTTCAAGACCTTCATTTGTTCATCCATTAGAAGTAGATAGGCAGAGCTCCTTGCCAGAGTTCTCACTGCAAGCGCATAGTTTTTTACAACAATTTAAAAACAAATGTGGGATCCCAGACCCTGATCACTTAAAATGGAACTTGGAACCCCCATCAAGTCTAACAATTCATTTAGCAAATAACTCATCTATTTCTGCAGAGTAAATGGGTTCTGGAGGGACAAAATGCCCATTGCTTGAGTACCTGTTGACATTGACAACCACCAAACCCCCTATATCTAGGCAACCCCCTATCAAATCCATCTCATCTTTAATTAGGAATGATAGAAACCAGATACAGAAAGGGAAACTGGACCAAAATGTATATGGAAATATTCCTAATACTCAAAGGAAGAAGTCTTTTAAAGGATTTAAGTACATACTACTACTAACACACTAAAATGGAGCTAAGCTCCTTACGAGATGGAAAATATACAATATGACCATGGAAATGATGAGTTTGCAGGCGATTTGGAAGGTCACTAATCCTCAGTGGATAGTTTATAGCAACTAAATTTCAATACAAGTTAAGCATTTAATTAAAATTTAGCAAGAAAAAGTTCCAAACAGCACATGCATTATGTTAAATGTCACCACCGACTTTCATTTAAACAAAATTGTAGTATATAATTATATATAATAATTCACAAATCAGCAGCCAGCACATAAAATGGGTCCACTAATCAACCCAAAATCCACTTTAGTTTTCAGGTACAACATTTAGCAAGAGTTTGGATTGCTGCCAACAATTATTTCACTGATTACATTGTGTGGGATAAAATGTCAACACTCACCTGAAGCATTACTGATAAGAGCTATCATCAACATTTCAGTTGAAATCTGAATTTCAGAAAACTACTGTTTGACTTTTGAGCAAAAGTGGCCCTTTTTCCAGAACTTCAAAACTTCAGGATGTCCAAAGACAGGCAGAATGTCAAATGTAATACGGATGACTGCCCCTTTTACTTTCTAACCAGTCTTGATAGAAATTAAATGCTCTAACTGGTTCCTCTAAGTTGCAGTATTTGTTAAATAGAATCTGCACTGGAACATGATCATTCAATAAACCAGATTTTAGTATTTTGCCATATAGCTCCTCTGCCTCTTTCATCTTACCTCTAATACAGAACACCCTAACAATTTCAGTATAAGTTATTAAATCTGGTTCATACCCTCTCCGCACCATCTCATCATGTAATTGAAGAGCAAAATCAGGACGTCCTAAGTTACAGGCAGCACCTATCAATAAATTATAGGTAACCACATCAGGAAAAATATCCTTTGAAAGCATCTCTTCCTTCAGAGAGCAAGCACCATAGAAATTGTCATCTTTCACTTGTGCAAGAATTAAAGCATTGTAAGTAAATACATTTGGGTGAACACCAAAAGCTAGCATCTGATCTCTTGTAAAAAGTGCATTGCTAAGATCATTATATCGTCCGTAGAAGTCAATTAGTAGGTTCCATATTAAAGGCTTGGGCACTATTAAATTGTTCAACATAGACCTAAGCAAGCTTTTTGCTCTAGCAATCTCTCCATCAAAACAAAGGCCTCGAATCACAAGCTGGTATGTAATTTCATCAGGCATAATTCCCATACTAGACATGACTCCAAGGGTATAGCAAGCCTCACTAATTTTACCTTCCTTGCAAAGAGCACCGATAAGAATATTATACGTAAAAACATCAGGAAGTAAACCTTTCTTATACATCTCGCATGCATATCCATATGCAAGGTTCATTTGTAGACTCTTGCAAAATCCATGGATAAGAACATTATAAGCTACAACATCAACTTTAGTACAATTTTGAACCATCTCATTCCAAAGACTAATAGCCTGAATAATTGCTCCTCTCTTAAAGTAGTTATCCATAAATATAGTAGAGGTCACTAAATCAGTTATATCTTTCTCGTCATCATCCTTCAATATTTCTTCGAGCATCCTTTTAGCTCCCTTTAGAAGACCTTTCTCACACAGAGCACGCACCAGTATATTACAAGTAACCCTGTTTGGCAGAACCCCAGCATTGGACATGGTGGAGAATAGAAACAAAGCCCTGTCCATGTCATTAACAGTGCAATAGCCCTTGATCAAAGTGTTATAAGTCGCGCAATTGGGACCAGGACCAAATGCTAGCATCTCTCTAACAATCCAATCTGCTTTCTCCAGAAAACCACTTTTGCACAGCCCGTTTACAATATGGTTGTGGGTAAACACATCAGGAGCAACACCTTTCATAACCATTTTCCTTCGAAGCCAAAGAGCTGCTCCCAACTTACTTTCCAAGCACAAACTCCTAATAGTAGCTGTATGTTCAGCATACTTGAATTCACAAGCATATCCCATAGTTAGACCTATCTTTACCAAACATAGATTTTCCCTGCAACATTATATGTAATAACCAAAAAAGTCAATCACATTGGAATCCCTTATATCTTTATCCTAACATATAACATAATAGAGATATACATATATGGGGATGTAGCTAACAAGAAATCCATTTTAACATGATGAGAACAAATCTGGGTCAAACAACCATACATGGATGTCAAGATTAGAAGTTTCTTAAAATCACACAATATAGGACCTTTGAGAAAGGTCGTGTGAACTCTTAAATTATTTTCACTTAATTATTTGTTTTTTCCATTTTCTCTTCTCTCAGGACTGAACCGTGTATTCAACACACTTATTCAGCTAGTTGTTCATCTGGTGACATAAATAATCTTTCATTGATGGTAAGATCTAAAACTCAACCGCATAACATTACATAAACATGCATTGCATGATACTATGATTCAATTAATTCTACAAATTACTTTAAACTACATTCTTCGAATTCGATTACAATAAAAACTGACCTCATCATCTTCAGCCGCTCTAAACTATCCTTAAGCATAGTATCCAGCACATTGAAAACGGCGTGCCGTCCATTCTCGTCGGCGCCGAAACTCGTGTCGTTCGACGAGGAATCTCCCGCGTACACCTCGCACTTTTTCTCGACCGCTGCGTCGACGTCGCAGCAAATCCTGCAACCAACCACGGAACGACGTCGTTGAGGTCAGAAGTGTGAAAGAAAGAGAGGCGATGCAAATAAATGGAGTGAGGGAGAGAAAATAGATGCCTGTGGTGTGAGAAGGCGTCGTTTAGGGAGCGGAGAATGTGAGCGATGAGGTTCCGTTTGACGTAGAGAAAGGTGCTGTTGAAGAATCGTAGCAGAGGAGGTTCTCCGGTGGCGGCGAAGAAAATTGCGGTTTCCGCCATCGTTTCGGTTTTACTCGATTGAAGTTGAAGACATTTAGATCCAGAGAGTTGAAGAAGAGAGGAATATTGAGAAATGGAGAAACTGTTATCTCTGAGTCTGTATTGTGTTGGTGGCTGAAGAGTGTAGCCGGTTGAAAGAGGAATACACAGCAGTGGAAATGAACAACTTCATAGGGAAAAACCATAAGGGAATTTTAACAAAATAGATTATCTATGCAGAAAATTTAGAATGTTTTACTATATGAAAAAGGTAAAATCCTATAATTTTACTTTACTCATTCAACTATTCAAAATTAAATAATTTTAAAATTTTTATAAATACATGTGCATGTGTGCACTTATTTTTTTTATTCTCATAAAAATTTATTAAACTATAAAATAATTATTAAAACTGATTATAAGAATAAATAAGTTTGTATTTTTATTAAATATTTTTTTATTATAAATAATTATCTAAATTTAGAAAAATAGTTATTAAAAAATATAATAATAAAATAATTATTTTTAATTTATAAAATATTTAAATTTATATAATGATTATTTAAAGGATAAAAAAATATAATCATTTTAATTTAAAATAATGATTACTTTAAGGTAAAAATAGAAAAAAAAATGTATATATGAAAAAAGTGAATCGTGTATGTATAGAGATTATTTAATTTATTATATAATTCTTTTATGTGCTTAATTATTGATTTATATTATTAAAGTAAATTGTTCTCACTTTGGTTTTGAAGTGTTGGTTCTAGCTGCATTAGAATTCTATTGAGTCTTGGTAGAATAATTCTATTGAGTGCTTGGATGTCCTTGGATGTTGGCATATGGAATGGCCGTGATAGAAGAAACAATAATATTTTTATAACGATAATAATTTAGAATATTTTTATTTTGAATTAACACATTTAATTTTAATTTTAATTTACACATTTAATTTTAATTTTAATTTACACGATAATAATTATATATTTATCATAATTTTAAAAGTTTTTTATAATTTTCAATATGTATATATTACATATCAAATCTTTTATTATTTTAATATGTGTATTGATGTATTTAAGTGTCGTATTTAATATTCAAAATATATATATATATATATATTATATATTATATATGCGTCATATAAATTTAGGTTATGTTAGGTTTGGAATTTGAAATTTATGAAATTAGTGGCAACAAATAGAGGTACCAGCGGACTTGAGGCTTTTCATATATCTTTAATGAATGTTAAAATAAGAATTTTAGAATTTAAAAAATGCATAAAGAAAAGAGTGGGTGTAGGAAGAAGCAACCAGTCAAATTGGTTTTGTAAAGGGAAAAATATGTTATTTATACTTGTATGTTTACCTATGACTCAAAATAGTCTCTTATCATCGAAATTTGTATAACTTTTGGTTTTATATTTTTAAAACTTAGCTTTGGTTCCTATTTTTCTAACCACGTCAAATTTTATCTTACGTGGCGATCAATGACAGATCTTCAATCAATATTTTGGGTATACAAATTTTGGTTGAATTATTCTTTTTATTTTTTTTTCGTTCAAAAATGTTAAGTTAGTCGCCTAGTTTATTTTAGTCTTAATATTTTAAAAATTAATATAATTTAGTCTTTTTTCATTAAACTTATTGAAATGGAACACATATTTTTTATAAAAATTGATATTAGGATTATGTCAATTATACCGAAAAAGCAAATCATTCTTATTTACAACTTTAATTTTGATAAAAAAACATTTATCTAATTCAACAAATTTAACTAAAAAGGACAAAATTGCATTATTTTTTCAAAAATCGAAACAAATTTGAGATTTAAAAGAATTAAAGAATCAACTTGATATTTTTTTGGCGAAAAAATAGCAACCAAAAGAATAAAGCAGTCAAATAAAAATAAATAAACAAATGATCATATAATATTGATAAAATAATTATTTTAATTTAAAAAAATATTTAAAAGGTAAAATTAAAAAATAAATGTGTACAATAAAAAGAAGACTTTTCTTTTATATATAGATGTAGATATATAATTTTTTTTTAGAATATAAAGTATATAAAATGCATTACAAATATTAAATTTTAAAAAAATATATTTAAAATTAAATATTAATTTTATAAATTTTAAAAAATTTGGAGCCATGACATACCTTATTATTATAAAGGTCTTTGATGATGGCAAACAGTGCGCGACGTATTATTTATTTATTTTATAAAATAAAACACTACGTCTGTCTAAACCACGATGTTCACAATTAATTATAAATAAATAAAAAATAAGTTAAAATTTCAACATATGAAGATAGAAATTGTAACATCCATTTAATTAATAATCCTAAATAAAGGAAACGTCACACAGAATAGTATAGTAGCGCGGTCTAGAGTATAAATACTATTTCTTACTATTTTCCAAGAGAAAACAACATATAAATTTAGGCACGCCACGATGCTAGAACCAAAATAATATAAGGGGTAGACAAAGTACAAAATAAGGTGATAATGCAGGACAATACATGGGTTATAGCCCTAAAAGAAAATTGGAGTTCATCTCAAAGACGCTAAGAAGCGGAATCACCGTTTCCCTGTTGACCACAGGGAGTTCTCGCATATGCTCACATCAACAGGTTGATGATCATCGCAGAAGGAGAAAACCACACACATAACAATCAAACCAGCAACAGGGTAAGCTAGAGCGGAAAATGATTTATCATACAGTCACATACAATTTTATAGTTCAAGACGCATAAGCCAACCAATCATGTTATGACGTGCAAACAATGACTCATACACGACTCATCCGAATACATATAATTAGTCAGATTCAACGAATGCTTGCACTTATGGTGGATTTCCCTGCTCTACTGAGCTAAATGTTACAGTGTCTCACCCCCTACGCACAAGGTTAGCCCTTAATGAGTTTCAGGCCTCCTGCTACTCTCACCACTAGGGTCAGTACGCTCTATGTGAGACTAACTGACTCTTTAGAGTATCAAGATGCAACCTTACCTTGAATCCTTACTAAATTATATAGATGCGGTAGTGTCAGGATGCAACCTTACCTTGAATCCTTACTAAATTATATAGATGGGGCACCACCATGAACTCCCACTAACAAGGGTCATGGAATTACGTCCCGACCAACTGAGGCACCACCATGAGGTCTCACCTAGAGGCTCATGGAATTATGTCCTAACCAATGAGGTACCACCATGAAACTATCGTGGAATTATGTCCTAACCATATACAATTCATGCTTCACTAGCCAAATAAGTATTTATCATGCATACCAATCTCATGCTAAACTTTACAACCAACCTTCATTCATATCCTATATCAAATCCATACCAAACTCATCATATTCGATCCATGAACCAATTCCATACATGCACATCATTCATTTCATGCTTTTAGCACATTAATTCACCCAAGCATGTGGTAACATACCATGACAGAGAAGAAAAAACAAAACCTGATGCATTCTCGCCCAACTTCTCGCTCAAGCAGAAGAGTCTCGCTCAGGCGAGCTCCTTTCACCTAGGCGAGAGCTCAAAAAGTGGGGAACAATGGCTTGTGCGTTCTCTCGCTTAGGCGAGACCTCCTTGCCTGAGCGAGATAGACTCTCGCTCAAAACAGAAGCTTGTTGCCTGAGCGACAGCTCGCGTAACCAACCTGGGCGAGTTGCTGCTAATCTCGCCTAGGCGAGACACGCTCGCTTGGGCGAGAAAACTAGCACCCTCCACTGTTCACGCATGCTAACATACAGATTCATCCAGAACAAACTTTTCATCTCATTCCAAACATCATTTAATCACCATAGGCACAAAATAGAGTTGAAAAACCAATAATAGACATTAAAACTTAAAAACAGTAAGGGCTCTAGCTTCCCTTACCTGAAAAATACTAGCCAATAACTTCGACACCCAAACCGTGGAGCACAGGTAGC
The DNA here is from genome assembly GCF_004118075.2 of Vigna unguiculata. Classification (NCBI taxonomy): domain Eukaryota; kingdom Viridiplantae; phylum Streptophyta; class Magnoliopsida; order Fabales; family Fabaceae; genus Vigna; species Vigna unguiculata. Next base: position 1,187,682 of record NC_040289.1, read on the forward strand.
TATAAGAGCAGATTTAGAGCTGGGAAATAGCGAAAGCGTTCAAAACGAGTTCACCCTAACAAACCCTAGTTGGGACCACGAAGAATAAACTGAATGGAGAAGAGCATGAACTGAAAACTAAAATACGCGGAGTAAAAGACTGGTTTGAGCTAGCTTGAAGATGATGGAGCTCTAAACCCTAGCATAGCTTCTGTTTTGGAAAAGGAAAAGGAGTCAAACACTATTTTTGGCAAAGTGAGTGCAGGATGAGACTCTTAACTGTTTTAGGGGCCTTGACGCTTCATTGACCAACCTTTAGATACAAAAGATTTAGGACAGCCCCTTGGTTTTAGGGCAGAATAATTAATAAAAAAAATTAATTGGTCTTATAGAAATGATAAATATCGAATGAAGAAAAAATAATGGTCTAATCCAACTACAACCTTTCTATTACCTATTATTATTATTATTATTATTATTATTATTATTATTATTATTATTATTATTATTATAATTAAATTTTTGTATAATAATAACAATATTGTTAATAATATAAAATAATAATATTATTATTATAGAATATATTATTAATACACTAATATTCTGAATAATAATATTATTATTATATGATTATAAATTAATTATAATAATTAATAATAATAATAATAATAATAATATTATTATTATTATTATTATTATGTATTACTAGGTTACACACGACCGTTATCGTGCTTGTGTTAGCATTTTTTAATTTTCAAGAAATTTAAGTTAAGATCAATAATAAATATATAATTAATTTTTAAAATAGTTGTTAAATGTAAAATTAAAAAAATTAAGATATGTGCAATTTTTTTTATATAATAGTTTAAGACAAAAAAAATTTTTAGAATAATGATTAAAAGTAAATTATTTATAAAATAATTAATTTTCAAAATAATTAAAGGTAAAACTGATATTATGAAATGTGAACAAAAGAGTAAATCTATTTATATATTAATATAATTAATAATAAAAATAATAATTTAATAATTTAACAATATAACAATATTATTATTTATATAATAATATTAAAATTACCAATATAATAATGATTAGTTACTATTTAAATTTGTTTACGTTTAGTAGTGACTGAATAAGTAATTTATTTAAACGGGAAAAGTAAAACTAAAAAAAATTGATGTATTATTAAAATAAAATATTTAATAAATGAAATAATTTGAAATAAGATAAATTTAAATTTAAGAATTTTTAATGTGTTTAAATATTTGGAAAATATCTATTTCAAAGTTAAGAGATAAAAATTTCGCGGGTGCATAAGTTCAAAGAATAGATTTTAAAAAGTACAATACATTAAATCTAAATTTATTTTATTTTTTAAATGTTTTGTTTAGATTATACAATTAAAATTATTGAATGCAATATTCTCGTTTTAATAAAGCATTAATAAAAAAACTATTTAATAATTGTTAATATTGTAAAATATGATATTATTAATCTTTTCAGTCAATCTTAATTATGTTTTTTTTTTCAAAAAAAATTATATTGATCGATAAAAGTTGTTATGACGTGGATCCAAATTGTTTCGAATTGACGTTGCACCATTAATGCATTAAACATTCTTTTAAAAACAATTCTCAAATAAAATATATTTTGAAATCATTCATAATAATGAATATAATTTTATCTCTTTTAAATACCATGTTTTGAAAGAAAAAAAAAAGACTTTTTAAAAAATTATCATTTGAATTCATTTTAAAAAAGAAGTAAAAAATGCATTCCAAGAAACCCTTTAAACAATAAAAGAGATAAAGTCAGTATGATGATTATTACCTTAACTCTCCGTTTCTTGGGAAGAAATAATAATCAAGAAACAATAATTTTTTTAAATGGTATTTCTCTATATTATGGTAAACATAAGGAATGTTCCAAAATAAATATTTTATCCTGTCCTTCATAATTAATATAATATTCATTTTTAATTAGTCTAATTACAGATTCCAAAATAACCTAAATGATTTATAATTATCAATTATTTTGAAAAACGATTTGCATGACAGTTTGAAATTGATGGATGACCTTAGCATAATTTCTAATGGATTGAATTAGACCAAACAATGGTATTGCACGTTGGAAGGATATAGACAAAATAATTAATTAAATTTTAGATGAAAATTAAGGTTTATAGCTATTAAAAAAAGGTTCAATATATCTAAAATTTAGAAAATGATGGATAAATTTTAATAAAAAAATCTCAAACAACTTCAATAAAAGTAAGTAGAAACATCATTTAACATATGCGAGAAACATGTTCTTATCATATATGATTGAAAATTTAAGTGTGAATCTAAACTTCACATTGAGTAAAAATAAAAAGTTAAGTATCATATAAGGATCAAAACCCATAAATCTATTCTCTTAAAATTTTGGGTTAAGAGTAATGTTAATCCCTTATATAATTAAACTCATATTCATTGATATTAAATCTCCTTAGTAATCATCTTTCAAAAGATCTTACACATATATCGATACTGTCACGGATATGTGACACCGATACAGACACTTCAACATAGTATATATAGTTTATATGATCCTAAAACATCAATTTCATATACCTCTCTAACAATGACACCATCTTCTCACAAGTTTCAGATGTTGTAAAAGTAGCCTCCACTAGGATTTCTGCTGCTGGATGATGAATTCTCTTGTACACAGATTTAACCAATGGCAGAACTACTGCAATTTCCTCATCAGCCATGTTTGGCTTCTTCAGCAATTTGATAATCTCAACAATCTTTTCACGAGAAGGATCTGAAACTTCATCAGTATCATCATTAGAAGATGATTGTGCAGTTGAATCAACTATACACCCTATTGCAACTAGATACTGAGATACTCGACGTGAAATCTCACCTAATCTATGTTCAGTATCACCATTCTTCCCAGCCATGTTCTTGAACTACACTTTAGAAGAAACTAACACAACATTTATAGGAGATATAAGTGTAACTTCCAAGGTAAAACTGAATTGATTACAAGTTGTATTTACTAGAAGATTAATGAACACAAGTGCAACTACTTTCTAGGTAATGTAAGAGTGTATGAATTTTAGGTTTGAATGAATGAATAAGCTGAAACAGTTCTAAAAAAAAATAATCTAACCAAACCAACCATAATGTGTATTAATCAAACATACAAATTCAACAGTAATTTCTTAGTTTCTGTTTGGTATATAATATGATTTTTGTGTGTGTTTTATTTTAGTTTTGTTAGGTCGGCTATAAAGAATAAGATAATAATATTTTAATAATTCTTTTTCATAATCTCAGATGTTATTTTTAAGTGGTTTTAGAATATATATATATATATATATATATATATATATATAATAAGAAAATTAAAGAAAAATAAAAAGCTACTTAAAAAGTTACCTCAAATTTTAAAAAAAAGTTGTTAAAAAATTATTTTCCTAAATAATAATCAAATGATTTGTAATTTCTCAACTTGAAACGACAATCGATTATATTTAATAGAAATTTATAATTTTATGCAATTTATTTTATAATTACAATTTTGCTATATAACATTGTTATTCTTTCATTTATTTTATAATTACAATCACTATTAAAAAATTTCATATTATATGAAAATTTTCTTACAAATTTTCTGTTATTTTTTTAAAAATTTTAATTAACAAATAATTTTTTCATGAATAATATTTTTTTTACAAATTATAAAATTTATAAATATTTTTTACAAAATTTGTTGTAAAAAATATTTTATTAAAAATATTTTAAAAAAAAATTGGCAGCAGCCTTTGAAGCATTCAATAACAACAATTTGTGCCTCAAAACACTCAAAACCAATAAATATTTTCTCGTTTTTTTACCTTTGGGTCGAGAAGTATAGAATTTAAGAAGACAAATGAAACTCTTGGGAGAGTAAATTAACTCATCAATACTTAACTTCTAAAATACTTCTGAATTTATTATTAATTTCATGTTATGTTTTCAAGAATTAGAGGTATTTTAAGAAATTCTTTTTTTATGGATACTTATTTCAATTTATATTGCACAATAGAATGACTATGTGAGATTAGCTACAGCAAAAAAGTACAATTTCATATTATAGTAAACATTTTGGAAACCATATGTGAAATCTTGAATCAGGTTAATATATAATTATATCATGATTAAAATTCATAATAAATGTCTTTTCCAATTTTAGGTATATATTTTTTAAATGGTTATATTGAAAAAAATATATTACCTTGTATGGTACCAAGCAATTCTTAATAGTCGATTTAAAATAGTTATTCAATTGGAAAAATTGATCTGAACTTAGTAAACATGTTAGACAACTGGTACATTGGTTCGCACAGTTTATGAAAAAAATGCAAATTACCAAGGGGTACATTTCTTTAACAAACTGAAGCGTGATATTTAGGAATTTATACATTTTGCTCTTTAATGTTTCTATTTTCACTGTTTTCAACAGTTACTGTAGTACTAAAGTCTCATAAAAAACAATACATTGTAATAGAGTTCTACTAAAAAAAAGTGCAACGGTCATATAAAAATATTGCCCTCTATATTACTAAGCAATGTGTAATACCAGTATCACAGTATAAGAAGAAAATATGAAAGACCTATATCAAAGTTCAAAACAAAAGACATTCAAAAGTTGAGGACATGCAGTGGTAGTCCATGAAACCTAATCAAATTACATATTCAAATGTCATATTAATGCATTTTGTATTTTGATATACTTGGATACAATTTTTTTTTTGTTTTTCCATATTGTGTTTATATTTTGGTCATAGACATTGGAAATAAAAATATAAAGCATTACTTATTTTTAATATGAAAATATGAAAAACAACTTGATCTGCTTTTTTTAAATTTTTATTTCAAGTTTTTCTAGACAAAAATGCAAACCAACACGAGTGAAGTATGCGTTAATGATTGGAAACGTATTTAATTCTTCTATGTAAAAAAACCACCACAATCTAATGTCTCTTGGATGGGTAAATCCAAGGAAGTAAAATTGGCTAGAATCATCAGCACAAACTACTATATTAGTATAAATTTATAGTCTAACAAAACCTTTGAGAGCAAGGGTCATTTCATTTCCACAGCATCCATAAAGCATATATGTACATAATGTATTGTAGAAAAATTATGAAACATGAAACAACCATATAAAATGAAGATAAAAAGCCTTTGCTTTTGTGGCCACCTAGCAGTGCCAAATATCTCTTATAGTACATCACACTCAATGCATGATTGGATGTTCTACCAGTAAATGTAAATTTGCTCATCCATCATCATCACCTCATAATAATAGAACATAAGACCATAAAATCTTCTGTATTTAAATATAACCCCGTTAATACATGTGCACCTGTGAGTACATAAAAAGATGAAAGAAAAAAGTTAATAGTTAACACAAAGCATTTGAGTGATGAATACATATAGTACAGTAGTATAGACTCAAATAGATACTAACATGAAAAGAGATGAAAAAAGGAGTTGTGTTTGGCATTTGATAACAGGGGGGCACTTAAGGGAATTTCCTATTCTAACATACCAGATAGTCGAATAAAGGAACAATTTCACATAAAAAAATGTATAATATACATATAGAGTTTCAGTTCAACCTAGTTGTTATCCAAACTACAAATTTTTTATAGTTACTAAATTCATTAATTGTGGAAGAGGAGGGAAGTAAAAGTTTATAGGAAATATCTAATAGAATACAAAATAAAAAGTCTCTAACTATTAATCAATGAAATAAATTTCATTCATCTCAATGAATAACTAATAGAATACAATATAAAATAAGTTTCATTTATCTCAATGAATATAAATGATGTCACGTGAGCACCAATATTCATAATACATGTTGATAATCCATTTACATGACTGCTGCAATATCGGTCAAGTCAAATAAAATAACACCTTATGAAAATGTTAGAAACTAATTAAGAAATCCTGACAAAGAAATCACTTCCAATTTTTTCAGATATTGTATTGATTGTTCTCCACCAACCCCGTCGTACAAATAAATTTCATAATCCATCATAATCACAATTCCAGATATAGATTAAAGATATCATGACCTTTATAGCACAAATGATTTCTAAACCAAGAGAATAGAGTTTGAGAGTATGAAAATTTGAACAAAGTGGTATGCAACAACTTCCAACTGTAACACTTGGTTTATTTGGAAAGTAAGGTTACAATATTATCAAGAGCAGCAACAAAACAATTACAACCACAATGATGAATGCGTATCATCTCAGTCATTAATATTAATAGTCATTTATACATGCAATCATCATATGAAGTTATAACAGCAAGTCCCTATATGGGACAAAAATTAAGTTTGGGTCCATTCTAAAATGAATTAAAATAAAAAAAGAAAGTCATTAATTGATGTTAATAACCATGTCTACCAATAAAAAATAGCTATAAAAGTAGCAACAAAACAATAAAAAAATGAAAAGTGAATAATAAAATAATGATATGATCATGAAACTATACTTACTTTCAAATCATTAACAAGTTTTAAATTTTCTTCAAGATAACCTTTTCTTGAAGCCAAATCATTAGACGCACAGAGAGATAACTTCATTTTGCTCCTCATCAATTGCCTAATAAAAATGTAACATTCAAAGTTTAAGATTGATATCATATAAGTAAAATGGTAAAATACAACTATAATTTACAAACATATTTACTAACCATTCTTAGTGTAGAGAATTGTCTCTCTAGTTTGCATTTCTTTTCAATAGTTGTAGTTCCTGCTGCCATTAAATTTAGTTAATTTCCTTAAAACCTGAAGATGTAGATAAACATAAGTGGCACATTTATATTTTGTACCTTCGTGCGGGAAAAAACAATTTTTTCATGGAGGGATCTACTATTCTTGCCCGCTTGCCTGTGAATAAAGTTCTTTCAATCAAACATATAATTTGATGGAATTGTATGAAGTACTCAATATCTTTCAAAGAAAAACATGCATGAGTGTTTATACTTTTCGAACATTATGAAACTTCCAATGTAAAATTGATCAAAATCAGAAGCAATTTCTTATAGGATGAATATTATTTTATCACATTGTTAACTTTGTCAAGTAAGCATGAACACCTACATATTCATAGTAGTGAAAAGATGAATCACATCTCATCTTTAAGTTTCTTATGAATTTGATAAATAACTGTAGTAAAAAATAGTCTTGATTATTATCATTATCAAAATCACCTATAATCACAAATGCTCTTTTTGTAGTACTAAGATTAGTATCCATGAGTTCAATGCCAAAGTAATTGAGTGTCTAATTGAGTGTCTCCATCACCTTGTTGAACCTTCCCCTCTATTTGTGCCACAAAGACTTGTTATTTCAGAAAGTAAGAGTGTTAACATTAGTAATAAAGAATTTTTGGGATCTTTTTAGAGTATATCTATCATTGCATTCATACATATTAAGAATATCTATGAATTTAGAGTGATTTCAATTTAAAACCATGAAAGAAAAATATGGAGAAGGCAAACTTACAGTAAACCTTCAACAACTCCAAACACACAGATCAAGGATTATGCTCCCTAAGGTTTCATAAGGACAAAGAAAGGAAAAACATTAGATACAAATTCACATGGAAAGGCTTTTTTGGATTACAAAAACATATTCAAGATACAGAACAAATAGAAACATCAAGATAGAAAATAAAACCTTAACAACAAAAGCCAAAGCAAACCTTAACTGCAAAAGCTAAAGCAAACCTTAACTGCAAAAGCTAAAGCAAACCTTAACAACAATCATCTCATGAAAGAAAACAAAACCTTAATAACAAAAGCAACAAACAAACCAGCCATCAATATAATAAACAAATATACAAAAATAAAAACAAACCACAAACCCATTTGATAGATCCACGAAAATACGGTAATAGGAGATGGAAACAAAATAATCATGGAAAATGGAAACAAAACAAACAATTGATTAAGGAAACCTTAACAAAAAAAGCCAAAGAAAAAATATATAAATTTGGGGTTTCAAAAATATGAGCAGGAGAGAAAAGAGGGATTGTTCGCAAGTTCATTCCACAAAAGCACCACAAAATATAGAATTTCAGTCGTGGCTAGAAGCTTCCTCGACAATTGATTTGCAAAGGGTCTTAAATCCTTATCCACGAGCCTTATTTTCTTCGACGTCAAAGCACTTCAATCTGCAAAAAAATCAAAACTTTCATAAAGAACAGTCAACACAGTAAAAAAAAAATAAACAGAACACAAAGTAAAAAAAAAAAACAAAGTATGAAGAAAAAGAAAGAAGAAGGATCCACAAAGAAGAAGAAGAAAAAAAAGGAAGAATAATAACAAAACTAACCTTGATGAACCAAAGGTTCTGTTATGCATGAAAAACAATAAACAGGAAGTTAAAAAAAATATAACTTCATATGAAGAAGAAGAAAGAAAAAGGATCGACAAAGAGAGAAGACAAAGAAGAAGAAGAAAAACAAAAGAAAAAAATATCCATAACTTATGTAAACCTTCAACAACAACAACAACAACAACAATCACAAAAAAAAAGACCAACAAAAAAATAAAAAACTTAGGCTGGTATGAAGAAGAAAGAAGAAGCATTAAAAAAATATCCACGACAAAAAAAAAAAAGAAATAGAAGAAAAAATTACCTACACCAACCAAAACTTTTGTCAACATGCAACAACAACAATCAGCCAAAAAAAAGAAGCATTAAAAAAATATCCACCACCCAAAACTTCTGTGAACATTCAATAACAACAATCAACCAACAGAAATAAACAACCAAAAGAATATTTAAAACACTTACGTTGGTATTGAAGAAGAAAAAAGAAGAAACAATGGTCTTGAAGAAGAAGAAAGAAAGCAAAAGAAGGATAGGAAGAAAGATAATGGAAGAAGAAAAAAAATCAAATACCTTGATCAAATGCAATGACTTGAAGAAGAAGGCTCTATCTGTCAACAAACATCAATCGCCATTTAATGCTTTCAGCGGGAAAAAAAATCCAAAAAACTAAATTACCCTCAATTTGAGACAGATGTCAATTAGTTACAATGTCTACCTGAATAAATTACCTATACTAAAAATTTCTTAGATATATAATAGATTTTCAAAGAAGCACATTTTTTATTTTTTGGGTGTAATAGCAGAGTCACTATTTTGTAATTGGGCTTTAAAATGTTTTAAAGAAAATGGGCTAAAGTGTTAGGTTAGAAAACGGGTCCCAATTTCAACCCATGAAAAACGCCATACATCAGGCACCACCACGAGAGTCACCACCGCCGCGAGAGTCACCGCCGCCGCGAGAAGTGACATTGCCGTGAGAAGTGTCGCCACGAGGTCTTACGGGTTGAAACGCGATTTTGAATACCTTACTCTTATCCCTTTCTCACACTACTTTCTGTCCATTTTTTTTATCTCAGTATTTGAGTCCAGAGTTGAAGATTTTATTATTTGAATTGTGAGGAAGATTGATCAAAGAAACTGAGGCAAAAATGAAGATGGTAACTGCTTTCACCGGCAACATGAAGGTGATTAAATTTTTGGAAGCTGTATAATTAGGTTCTTGTGCTATATAATTTTGCTTAGTGTTTCGTAAAAGGGATCCACTTCCTCAATGGTTAAATTGGTCTGTAATATAGGCATTAATTTTCAAATTCAATTTTTATAGCTGTTTTCACTGTATTCTCAGAGAGCTGCTGCTGGACTTAGACGCATTAATCTTGAAGGTCTTCGATGGCGCGTTTTCGATGCAAAAGGCCAGGTGATTTGCAGTCTTTTCGTGTTTCTTCCCTTCAAAGCTAACATAGAGTGACTACATGCCATGACATGATATTTTGATGTCAAGTTAAAGCAATTTTCTAGTGTCTATGATTTTAGAACTTGAAACTCACTTCAATGTCGTTGTTTCATTTTTGGCTATGTTTGGAACTGATGGATTGGAAATGAATGGAATGGGACTAAATGGAATAGAATCACATCAATTGTCATCGTTTGGTTTGTTAGAATAGGAAATACATCTATTTCTACCCCTTATGAGAGAATTGGGTGGAAATTATGATCCATTCTCCTTATAATTCTGTCCAAATCCCTATTGGGTTGCAATTTTTCCCATTCCATGATATATTCAACTGTATGGTTATTTTGTTCTGTTTTATTTCATATCATCCTGTTCCAATATACCCATAATTAGAAAATTAAGTATCCAAGCATAACCTATGTGATTTTATATGCATAATTTTTAGCGTTTTCACATTGCAAAATAAAATGTGAGAAATTGGGTTATTTTCTCACATTGGCTTGCATGGCATGTATGACTAGGATTGACAGTCAAATCCTCTGAAGAGTTATCAACGGATTCAGAAGTTAATTTCATGGAGGTTTCATTTGATAACCATCCAGAATGAATATAGATCTTTTGCAATTTCTAGTTATAAAACCAACTAAGAAGGGATCATGTATTTTGTCTCAATTATCAGGGGTTGTTATCACTTAATAAGTTGCAACCGATAAGCAAATGCTAGAAGCGAAGCTTTCAGCTTATACACTTTTTGATTGGCATTTGTAGTGCAGTCGACTACTGAACAATTTGCATATTTGATATTTTGCTAATACGAATGTTCCTTTGAAATAGGTCCTTGGGAGGTTAGCATCTCAAATAGCTACTGTAGTCCAAGGAAAGGATAAACCAACTTACACCCCTAATCGTGATGATGGAGATATGTGCATTGTTCTTAATGCAAAGGATGTTTGTGTGACTGGGAGAAAACTAACAGAAAAGGTCTACTACTGGCATACAGGGCAAGTTCTATGCATTTGTACTATAAGTTAGAAGTTCTGGAATATATTAGTTATTTGCATTGTTTTCTGTCATACTATAAATTAAATCCTTTTTTGTAGTTAAGATGACAATCTTTTAAGAAATTCTTCCTAGTTTATTGCATTCCTATTGTTCATTTGATTTCTTATGCTCCTTAGACTTCCTTAGTTTTCAGTTTTGTTCATTCTATTTTGACATAAAGTCATGGTATGTAGATATATTGGCCACCTCAAGCAAAGGACTCTAAAGGATCAAATGGCCAAAGACCCTACTGAAGTCATTCGCAAAGCTGTTCTGCGTATGCTGCCCAGAAACAAACTACGTGATGTAAGTGATATGTTCACCAATGATCTTGGAATTTTAAGCTCACTAAGGAATTTCATTACCAGGGTGAATGATGTTATTTTCATGTTTGGCTTGGATATTACTTGTTAGAATCCCATTTGAGAAAAAGTAAAAAGCCCTTGAGCACTGTACTTTGACATTTTAGAAATGGTAGGTCAACACCCAGAAGTAATTCATTGGAGCACTGTACTTTCCAAAAGATATTGATAGGTAGCTGTTGTGATGGACAAAAGCCGATAGTTTTCTGAAAAGATCCATTGGAGCAACATTTTTAAATTTAATTTGCCAAGTGCATCTCATGATTTATAAAAAATATCTCTATGGAAATTGAAAGTTCATTGAATCATTTCCGTGTCAACCAAACAGGAGCAAGTGATCTCTCAGAAAACATCACTATCGAAATTTGCACCTGTGAACCTTGAAAAATTGTGAGGTGTATATCAATGTTATAACTAAATTTTCCTTTGAATGATTTTTTTTTTGACAGGGTAATTAGAAAGGTTTTACTCAACCAGAAGGTTTTGCGATTGTATTTACATATTACCTTTACCAATGAAGTACACAAAAAGTGTTCAACCTTAAAAATTGTGAAGAAAAAAGCATATCAATGTTATAATTAAACTTTCCTTTGAATGAATGTTTTCTTTTTTTAACAGGGTAATTGGAAAGGTTTTACTAGAAGGAAAGGTTTTGCAATTGTGTTTACAGATTACGTTTAGCAATGAAATGCATAAAAAAGTTTTTAACCCATGACCATTTTTGTTGTCTTTTGATGTTCGATCTACTGGTTGCACTAGGCGCCAAACCCCTTATTCACTACTTCATGAATTGCTCCTTCTACTTATCATTAATCCAATAATATTGCTTTTAGTACTTTATTAACACTTGGTTTCAGAAATAGAGACTAGGATTGACAGAAAACATTATCAGTGTATACAAAATCATCAGGTCATTATCATAAATGTTACGAAATGAAGAATCAAGTATCTTTTGCTAAAGGATATTCACCTTATTAGCTTGTGGTTTTGAATTGTTTTTATTTTATTTTGATCCAGAACTGAATTTCTAAGTTGCATTATTCTTAATGGATATAGGACAGGGATCGAAAATTAAGGATTTTTCCTGGCAGTGAGCACCCATTTGGTGAACGGCCACTTGAACCTTATGTGATGCCTCCGAGAAGTGTACGGGAAATGAGGCCACGAGCAAGGCGTGCCATGATTCGAGCACAGAAGAAGGCTGAACTGCAACAACAGAATGCTGATGGAAAGAAGGGCAAAAATAGAGAAGCGAAGGAAGAAACTGCATGAAGATGCAATTTTGTTCAAAGGATGATGGTGCACACACTGATTATCATTCAAATGGAAAATCATCTGTCTCAAAGGCTTTAAAGAAGACATAATTAAAGGCTTAGACCAAAGAGTTTGAAAACTTTATTGATTATGATAAACTGTTCAAATAACTATTTTCAGTAACTTGTATTCCTACTAAAAACCGGCAAATTGAGAACAACTGCAGGTCCACATTAAAATTGAAACATGTCTCTAAACACTAATCCTAAGCTGAATGATCAACAAATTCTTCATTCAACATTTCTATATCTCTCGACATTTTGGTGAATGATTAGGCTTTCTTAACCTAACCGATGGTTCACATATTTGTGCAGTGCAGGCATTTTCCTTTTGCTTCAGTGGACTCGTTCATTATGATTTACAAATGATAAGTGTGCTTTACTTATATGAAAGTTTACACATCAAGGTAAGACTTACTCACCAAGTTTCTGATGCCTCCATTCCTGAAATGAGTAAAGGTTTCAGAACTCCATAAATCTTGACCCCATAGCATTCAAAAGGTTTACCTTTGGATAAAAGTTTCATATTAATTTTAGTTTAATGACAATCTCGAAATAATATCATTTGCTAGATAAAAGGCAAATTTTTATTCTTGTCTTTGTTGAAAATTTAAATTCCTTACAGTAGAGTAGTTGATGGATCAGCTTACTCAAAGCTATCAAACAAAGAATCCCACTTGCTTGGGGGGAATACCTATATCACACAGAAAGAAAACCTTTGATTTCTCCTTAAATCGATTTTACTATTACACCACAGGGACGGTTCTGTGTAGATTTTGTAGACAGGTTCATACCACAGCCTGTGCCCTCCTCAACTTGAAACCAAAGTATCACTTTGTTGTCTTTTATAGATGCTTTTTTTGAATGATTTGTATCTGGTTTCTCTATGGTACTTCTGTAAACTCCATAATTTCTTCTGGTCAAGAGGAAAATTTGGACTAAACTAAAAAAAAAAAAACACATCACATTTGCAGGATAATATTTGCTAGATGCTTTAAAACCTTGTTAAAAGATCTTATCAATTACTTTTCACTAAACTAAAATCTCTCATACTTCTACCAAAATGATAACCAAACCAGACAAGTCTAAAACAGTCTCCACAATGTGGTTAATGCACTGGACAAAAAACATATCTACAAGCTCTTCAAGTTCCCTTCCTAATCTTCAAGATATGCCAATGTTTGTTTTCTGCCATAACTAAACTCCCTCTTCCTGCACAAGCCATGAGCATATAAAGTAACACATCGGACAAATTTCAACTTGATTATGTTTATGTTGGTCTGATTCCAACTTGATTGTGTTTATGTTGGTTTATGTGAGGCAGAAAAGCCTCTGTGGGTGTTATTTAGTCTTCAATATATAGTGAGTGTGACTAACAATACCTTGGTTTATTAATAACATAATAACACATTGTTTAATTTAACATTAAGCATTGTTTTATATATCTTCATAACAATGCATTCATATCAGACATAAGTTTATAGCATTCCATTAGTAAACTGTATTATTAGGGAAAAGGTGCTAAGAGATCCAACTTTTCCCGAACAAAAAATAAATATATACATTTTCGATTAAAGTGAAAATTTTATCACATCTTATTTGCAAAGCAAATTCGTTTATTAAACTCTATATATATATATATATATATATATATATATATATCATCCAAATTATAACAAAAAGAAGAATATATAAATGTAAAATTTATGACAAACTATTTATTGTGGTAGAGATTTACAATTTAATTTATTAGAGTGCGTTAACCAACAAAGTAAAAGTGTTTTATGTTATTATTAAATCATATTCGTTACGTACAACAAGTTTATTTAAAATTTATAATAACTATATTAAAAGAAAAAATTAAGATATTTTTTTATTGATTAAGATTGTAAAATTCTCATTAATTTGAAACACGAGTTAGATTCGAACTTATTTTCATAGTTATTAATGGAAGAGTGATAAAATAAATTATTTTTATGGGTTTAATAAATGTAAAATTCATGAAAATTTTGAGTATTTTTAATTGGGTTTTAATTAATATTTTTAATTGAGTATTAAAAAAATGTATATTTTTCATCTGAAATCTATTATCTAATTTTTTTCACTATTTATTTATTTATATATTCAATTATATTGTTTTGTGTCAAATATATATTATTTTATAGCAAATAAATATAATAATAATAATTATTATTATTATTATTATTATTGTGAAACAATCAAATTTATGATAAATAAAAATTTGATTATTATAGTTGAGATGTTTTTAAGTTATTCTATTGACCATGGTGAAACTCATTTATTCCAATTAATCATTACAAAATTAACCTAAGTTTTTATAAAGTGTGATAAAAATAATGTTGATGGATTTAAAAGAGTTTTCTTTCTTTTTATTTTATTTGGATATGTTGTGGTTTTATATGATATTTGTCTTACTTCCTTGTTTTATTATTGTATATATGACAAACAAATTTTGAAAATCACACTTTAATTAGATGGATATGTTGAGCATGTAAAACTCTTTTTCTTTTTTTTGGACATTTTGGCCATTTTCTCATAAAATGTTTAGTAGACAAATGTTGTCAACAACTCCATGATTTTACATGCATCAAGAAAAATTGTTCTTACTTTCGTCTCGACTCTAAACATATCCATTTTTATACAAGAAATCATGGTGTTCACTTTTTGTATACCTCAAATGGTTCATGTCAACCCTCTCATTAACTTGTTTCTCATATTGGCCGAAGATTAGTAATAAGTACCTAAGAAAGAAGTAAAAGTAAATAAATAATCTTTTTTCTCCTCCTAGTATTAGAAAAATGTAAAATGTAAAATATATGACATAAAGTATAAGATGTAGAAAGTTTCCAAATCAACTTGTTAGCATTATTCATATTATTCATATGTCCATTAAATGATCTATCTCATACCGTTTACATATTTCTTATGAATTTGCTTATACTTTAGTTGTTTAGTTGCATAAAGCACAAGTTATAACATTTAGAAATCATATATAAAACATTGCACACCACATTTTCAAATTATAACAATACTCCTTTAGTTTTCCTCACACCAAACCCATCAAAATCACATAAATTTCAATTCCATACATTCCTCAATAAAAAATGTTTTTGCACCCAAAGATGACGGTAATATGAATACAATTTCACATACACGAGAAAAACAATTAAGATCCCATCAAATTGTTAAAATTTAAATAAAACATAAAAGTGCTTTTAAGAAGAAATTGAACCTAATACTTCCCATTCCAATAAGCTTTAGCCAATTATGCTACAGCATCATTTTTTATCATGTTTTTATTTTATTAAATTAAAAATTATCCTAAACCGTTTTTTATTCATTTTACCAATGAAAACTATTTTTCACACGTTTTACAAATGGAGGTTATCTTCCTAGAATGTCTAACGTCTAACGAGATTTTAAAAGCTGATTTTAACGAATAATTTTAGTTAAAGTTCAATTAATACCTCCCATTCCAACAAGCTCTACCCAATTGTGCTAACATATTTTTATCATGTTTTTATTTTAATAAATTAAAAATTATCACAACTTGTTTTTTATTTATTTTACCAATGAAAACAATTTTTGCTAGGTTTAACAAATGGAGGTCATCTTCCTAGAATTCTAACGTCTAACAAGGTTTTATAAAAGCTGATTTTAATGAATGATTTTAGTTAAAGATCAATTAATCACATTTGGTCAAATATCATTTGAAACTAAATTATAGTTGACGAAAAGTAAGAATAAGTTTTCTAAAGATGATTGAATTTTGTATTCATCGCATACAATATAAGGTTCACTCTCTTAGGTTGTTGTTAAAGAACACTTTAGTGTTCTATTAACATGCTAGGTTTTCAAACTTTTTACTTGAGCAGTTGTAGGATCATGTTTGATAAATCATTTATTCTTCAAGACTATTTTCTTTTTATAAAGAGTTTGGAAAGATACTTGTTGCAATTCATTTTCTAGTTATTGTTAAATATTGAGAAATTATTTGTCTTCAATTATTTATGTTATTGAATATTGCATTAAATGTTTTTATGTAACATTAATTGTAAAACTTTTCCTTGATGTAGAGTTGTCAAAACAAGTTATCTGGCCTTACCCATTAAGAGTTGGTCACTTAGTGAACAAATTCAACTCAACTTATTTATTAGCGAATCAAACAAATTCGAACCTGACCCGGTCCACTATGAATTGGTGGGTTAAACATAATTAAAAATATATAATTTTTTTCTTTGGTCCCAAAAAAATTAAATTGTAATTATGATTAAAATTTAAATAAACTTCAATATAATTCATATACAATCCAAAATAATGTTTAATCCAAAATACAAACCAAAATCATAAAAACAAAACAGTCCAACCCAATCCAAATAAAAAAAAAGTGTAATCCTTTATCTGTGGGTGGATTGGTGAGCTAACCCGGTTCACCATAAATTCAATTCAGGTGAGCCAGATTCTTTGTAGACCGGATAAAAAATTAATCCATATTAAAATTCGTAAAAAAAATTCAACCAAACTTAACCTAAATCCATAATAGATCGGTTTGGTCCACGAATTCTAATCCATTTTGATAACTTTAACTTAAAATAACATATTAATGGTTAAAACAACTCATCATACCTAGGTAGAATTTTTTTGATGTGATCTTTAGTAAAATGTCAATATTGTACAAGGCGAACAAACTAAAACAAAGGTGATAATTTGTCCTAAACTGTTGGCATAAAATAACTTTACACACTCTGTGAGAGATCTTCTAACATTGACATTTATTGCAAGATTCTCTTTATGCCTTTTTTGATAAACGTAAACAATCGCATTTGTCGAGATCTGATAGTTAACGATATATTTTTATTTTAATACTTTGTTATAAAATACTTAACCAAAATTACAAGATTACTTAAGTAAAGTTATGTATATGGATATTTTCTTTAACAATTTCTCTCTTTTTTTGGTTGTTGAACCAATAAAGTTTAAACATAAAAACTTTTCAAAGGTTTTTAGCATATCCAATGTTTACAAATTGTTTTCTCAACTCACACACACATAAGTTTGGGTGTCATTGTGCTTGGTTCTATAAGAGAGATATAATTTTGTTTATGTGAGTACAAGTTGATCCGATACACCCAATAAATCTCACATCTAGAAATCAAAGTCAAACGTAATTTAAATACTTATTTTTTTCTATATTCTCCAAGCGTCCGTTTAGAAAAAAATAAATAAATAACCAATAAGAGTGAATAAATAATTGATCTATTAATTACCTGCAATACATTCAATGTTTTATTAATATGTTATAAAAATGACATGCAATAATATTGATATGTATGTTTTATTATATAAATTAAATTTATTTATATATATTAGTTATTATTATCTAATTATAATTATATATAATTTTTAAAATTAATTAAATTCTTATAAAAAATTATCAATACTTTTATTTAATTTATTTTTTTAATTTAAATTATTGTTATATTATTTTTTTACAAACTTTATTTAATATCATGTAATGAAACATCAATTTATAATTTATAATTATATATATATATATATATATATATATATTTATTTATTTATTTTAAACTACATAAAATGTTAAAAAAAAGATAATAAATGTTAAATATTGAAATTATTATAGTAATTAACTATTTCTATAAAATTGAAATAAATTAAAAAATATTAAAATTAATATCCAAAGAAAATTAAATTAAAAAATGATAAAATAAACTATTTGAAAATATTGTAGTAAAAATTCTAATATTAGTGAAACTTACTTGTAAACTAATCCAATAGTTACTAATTAACTTATTCTTATGAATGGTGGATGTCACTTTTATACCATACCTCATTTGTAAAGTAAAATCCCACCCTGAAACCATTTGTTTGGTTAAAATATAGTCACTAACTACTTTAATTAACTCCGGTGAATTCTCCTTAACCACGGTTAGTTTCATTTATGAACGAAATGACTGAGCTGTGCCTGTGATGGTCCGCATGCAAATTTTGTGTGTTCACTTTAACAAACAGGGAGGAAATTCCAATAATACCACAAATTTACATTCAACTAAAATCAGAAGAAATGAGTCAACACGGGTAAATATGTCATTTCAGGTCAAAACCCCGAAATCCAGTTTCCAACACTTTCTGTCTTTTCAGCGCAAAAAGAGACTCTCTATTTCCGAAAAAAAATAAAACTTTCTAATGTGCATTTTCGCGCAACTTAAGTTAGTACTAAAACAAAATCAAGTTATTAATTGAAAAAATAATTAAATTTAATAAATATAAAATAAAAATAAATTAAAGTAAGAAGTATTTGTTGAAAGAGAGAAATTAAAACTAGTGTCATGCTTATTTCATTTCAGTCTCACTCTCACTCTCTCTCTCTCTCCTTTCATCTCAGTTTTCTCTTTTCCTTTGTTCTTTATTTTCTTTTCTCTTTTGAAACCCCCTCTCTCTCTCTCTCTGAGAGATCGATTTTTCACGCGACGAGGTACTATGGTTTTGTGTTTCTGCTAGGCTGCATTTTAGTCTCATGCAATGCGTTTCGTTCTCTTTGATGTTTTCGGCGTCGATTGTGTTATTTGCTTTTTGTTCTTTAGTTTACAGGTGTCCTTGCATATTCTAGGGTTTAAGGTTTTGCGTTTAGCTGCGCGAGATGCTGGAATTGAACTGAGTTTGTTTCGTTTATGAGTTAAGAAGCTGTTCCAAGAAGAAGGTCATGATTTTGTCTTGTTTTAACTTTTGCTTTTATTTTTGTTTTATTTTTGTGCTTGTGTTTGTTGTGATTGTGGTTGGGTTTTAGTTTGCATGTTCCAGGGAGCATTATGTGTACTGTTAGTTCTCTCTCGTGTTTTATTTATTGATTGGTTTTGCTTCTATTGATATTTGAATCTGTCATGAACCACTTGTTTTTGTTAAATTTTGTTGTTTATCTTTCATGTTGAAATGGGAGCTGATTAGACTTTCTTTTTTGGTGAAAAACAAGTTCTGTATTAGTGGATGAGAACGAATTGGTGGCCGGTGGGAGTTTTTTTAACCTGATCAAGGAGTTGTGTTAGATATTTTAATTTTTTAAGACGGATGATTTTGGTTGGTTTAGATGATTTTAAGCTTGCATGGATTTAGTGGAATTCTTAGCTAACTGTGTTCTTTGGTGAAGTGGAGGTGGATTTATATGTATGTAGAGCTATTTAATGATATCACACTAATAAGTACTTTTGTAGGGATGCTAATTATAATTACTGCTGTAGTTGTGGTTGTAATTGTAATTTTAACTTATAAAACACTTCCTAGTATAGGTTATAGACAGGCCTTGGTGTTTAGACACACAATTTAGTGTGATCTATCTGTTTTACGAGTGCTCTGATGTGAATTGGTTGAGGATTGGCTTTGACATAATTGATTGTTTTTACATGGGAGTACTCTTAAGGCCATAGAACTTCTTAGTAAGAATGAAAACATCTCATCTTTGATAGATTGATCGACAAGTTGTTATTTCAAATATCTAATTTTGCTAAGAAAATTGTGTTATCTAGTAATCCCTTAGGACATTCATGGTGATCAGTTGTTATTGACATGCCTGATGTTTTCATTCTAGGCGGTATCCATATACCTGTTTTACGACCTAGATTAGGAGAGTGGTTGTAAAGGGAACACATGCTATAGTGTTTCTTTGAAGTTATGTTGGGTTTTCTTTCTATTATTTTTCTATTTCGTTTATTGTTTAATTACTCTTCCTCTGTAATTCTGGTAAAGATTTCTATGGTTTACAAGTAATGACTGTAACTTTGAGGTTTCTATCATCAGGCACTGTAATTGACTGCAAAAGTAATGGAAGATAGTCCTCCCTCAAGTCTTTTAGATGGGGTGGTTATTGGAGTCAAATTTGGTATGGCTACACGCCAGGAAATTGTAAGCTCAAAACACATTCAATTTTTCAGTTGAGGTCTTTGTGACGTTAGCTCACACACACACACACACACTTTTTTAAAAATTATGATCTTTAGCACTGTTTTAAATAAAAAGTTCTCTTTGGAAAATTGAATCAATTTTTTTAATATAAAAGGGTTATGGTCTTTGATTAGCTTTGATCTCTTTGGCGGTAAATTGTCTACTTTTGCCTTGATAGAGTACAGCATCGATCAGTGACTCTTCAATTAGTCATGCTAGTCAGCTGTCAAATCCCTTCCTTGGTCTACCCCTTGAATTTGGCAGATGTGAATCTTGTGGTACTTCTGAAGCAGGAAAATGTGAAGGTTTGCTCTTTTTCTGTACTGCCTTTTTAAATGGTAAAAAGATGAAATGCAAATTAAGAAATTTGATGTTACTTTTCAGGTCACTTTGGATATATTGAGCTACCAATTCCAATTTATCATCCTAGTCATATTACTGAGTTGAAACGGATGCTGAGCCTTGTCTGTTTAAACTGCTTGAAAATGCGGAAAAGCAAGGTATTGTTGACAACGAGAATAAGAGTGTCATTCTTCATCTTTTTGTATGTCTATCTAGCTTGTATGGGTTAGCTACTAATAAAGGGTGTAGTAGTGGTTTTAATGATATGATTTGGTTTTAATCTTTTTTACCTATATGTTCGATTTAAAATAACTATAAATAGGCCATTTGCCTTTGAGAGTTTATTTTGTTTTTATTTATTTTTTCAATCTTTCTTTATGAGTTGAGAAAAATAAAAATTGAGGAGAATATATTTTAGAGAGCTTTTACTCGTTTATTAGAAATTGAATATTAATGTAAGATAAAATGAGATAGAGAAAAAGGGGAAAATATGTAAAGGCACCTCTAGGACCCTAGGTACATATAAGTACTACTCAAAACAACTTTTTAATAAAGCTTATTATTTCAAGCCTATTCTAACACTCTCCCTCAAGTTAGAGCATACAAATTGTATGTGTTGAGCTTGGAACAAATAAATTAACTTCAAGGCCCTCAAGGATTTTATTAACACATTTACAAGTTGATTGTTGGATTCGACAAAATCAATACACAATTCCTTGGACAACAACTTTTCTTGAATACAATGATAGTCAATTTCCATGCATTTGGACTTCTCATGGAACATAGGATTGAAAACAATGTGGAGAGTTGTTTGATTATCTTAATACAACTTCATTTGCTGAATCTCACAATTATAGTTATTGGAGAAACTGACTTACCCACACAAGTTCACAAGTGAGAGGGGCCATTGTCCTATATTAAGCTTTTGTAGTTAATTGGGCAACCACTTAAGAAAGGAGAGTTTAAGGCCAATTCAACCTCACAAACCAACTTCGTGAGGTGAGCTTTGCACAAGACCTATATATATATATATATTTATATATGTGTGTGTATGCATGTATGATTGTATATATATGCCATAATTTTGCATATTTCTACTCGACGTGGGTTATCCATCATACCTCCTCACGTTGAGCACTGAATGTCTCAAGTGTGGGACTAGGGGTAACCCAATAGTAGGGATCACTATAAGCCCAACTAATTTAACTAGGATAGGTTCTGAATAACCTTGTAACTATTTTAAGAACTGTAATTTAAATCTAGCTTCAAAAATGACTTGGTAAGATGAGGTTTGAACACACCTATAGGGGGAACCAATAGCATGTGATATGATAAGCTCAACAAACTTGACTTTAATAGGTTTTAAATGATTTTGATACCATTCTAAGAAAGTGAAATTTAAGTCTAACTCAACATCTCAAAACTGACCTAATAAGATGAGTTTTGGACCCACCTATATTTTATAATTTGGTTGTAAGTTGGAATCTCCAACACTTGCTTTTCTAGGAAATAATATTTCCTCCAATAAAAACACAATATCATGTAGTAGAGCATTCGCCTATACTTGATTCTACCCAATTAAAATCATAGTACTTTCAGATTTGGGTATTCCCTTTATCTTCATATATATTCATATAAAAGACATTGTCCAGAGTCTTTCTGAGGTATCTTAGAATGCAAATAAATGGCCCAGGTTGTTATACTAAATGAACTTCTTGTAAAGAAATGGGAAGAAAAGATTGAAGTCTACTAAGTTTGGGAACCATTTTGAGGTATTCCCATTATCTTCATATAAATGACATATAAGGCTTGAAGTCTACTAAGTTTGGGAACTATTTTGTTTAATTTTGACAAGCGTGAATGACCTAAGCGATAGTATAAATGCTAAGGAGATAGGGATCAAAACAATACACATGGTGAACTAGTTCCAAAGTAGTATAAGCCTTTGGATTCATGTCTATTTACAATTTGTTGACTTGTGCCACGTTCTTGTAAACGGAAGAATTGACACGCAATGTTATTGAACAATTTAGTGACTCAATTGACTTAAAGAAATATGATTGAAGGAACATGCAAGAACATTGAGAACAAATTTTAAGTTTAAGGAAGGAGAAAAGGAAACTTTACCAATTCTTTGAGAAGCAACGTTATATCCATTGGCTAAGATTGTCATGAAGAATTTTAGGATAAAAATGGAAAATGAACAGAGGTATTGCATAATTGTGATTAGAAGCACTTGAGTAAATTATTCATGGACTTTGACTATCCATTAATTGTGATTGTGCTAGGATATTGGATAGATTTCGACCTCAAACATTCTTGATATCCTTCATAGGAAAACTTTGGTTCAAAAACTTCAGATTTTGAGATATTGTTTGTCTTGTCAGGATCAACATGGAGAGATGAGCAGTTTTCTTGAGTACAACACATTATTTTACAATATGTGCGTTGAGGATGTCCTCTACCACCATGTCCACCTCTAAAACAATGATCCCCTCTTTAATGTGTAGATATCAAGGTAGAGGATTTAATAGATTCTTGAAAATTTCTAGCTTTAACAACCGGAACACAAAAGTTGTGTTGTTAAGCTTTCCATAGTTGAAGCTTCTTGACTTGTTATGATTTGATCTCTAATATTACCGAAATTTGGATTTATTGCATGAAGGATCGTGACCATAAATACTTTGTCCGAATTTTTCTTAATTTCTTCTAGGGTACTAGCTTCTAAGAACATCTTTAATTCTATAACACCTATTGTGCCGTCCACTATCAGGAAGTTTGTTGTTTGTTGGGCATGTTGTTCCACCCGTTATCGGACCATCCATTAATGTCTAGTCCCACGTTCGAGATGTATATACCTCAATACGAGTTGTGTGTGTTGGAAGTTCCACATTGGCTAGAGATAAGGCGATTTCATAGTATATAAGTGGATGCAAACTTCACCTTATTAGCTGATTTTATGGGGTTGAGTTAGGCTTAAAGTCCATTTCTTAACAAGAAAGGATTTAAAAAATCTAAACTCACCATCCCAATCAGTTTGAATAATTTTTATTTTAGTATCAAACTAAAGTTCAACATGAGATTTAAAGTTTTTAAAAACAGAGTGGGCTTTAGATTTTAATTTAGAAGGATAAAGCCACGTAAACCTAGAAAAGGCATTGACAAAGGAGATATAGTACAGTTACCCAGTAGTAGAGGGGGACATGGGATGGTCCCCACATGTCACTAAAAGTTAATTGAAGTGGTTGTGTGTAAATAGTAGAAGTGGAAGGTAAACGATGAGACTTGCCATCACAACAAGATGAACAAAATTCCTATTTTGTATAATGAAAAGGAACATTATGTTGAGTCATTACAAGTTTTAATACATTGACATTAGGATGGCCTAATCTAGAATGCCATAAAGTGAGAGACTTCGAGGGAGATGGAGTAGTTGCAGAAGACACAACATCAACAAAGTGGTGGAAAGATTGGATGAGAGAGGGGCAAAACGATTGTGAATTTGAAGATTAGGGAAGTAATATAAGCCATCAACACCGGGAACATCTTGGAGAAGGATTTCATGGTTGTCCTATGATTTGACAGTACAATAGTGAGGAAAAAATTCAAAATAAACACCATTATCAAGAGCAAATTGACGAATACTAAGGAGATTTTTGGTGATAGATGGAACAAGGAATAAGTGATGATGATTAAAAATACAAGCTGAGCAGGTAGGATGACATAGAGAAATGGAACTAGATGCAAAAACGTTCAAACCTTCACCATTGCCAACATAAATGTGATCAAGACTATCAAAATGTTGAATATTTTGGGAGTCACCAATAACATGAAAAGAGGCTCCTAAATCAGGGATCCAAGGAGTGGTGTTCTCAGAGTGGAGGAAGAAGCAAGCATGGCACCGGGAAGAGTGGAGGTAGACCGAGTGGGGGCAAGAGCAGTAGTTGCTGAAGACAAAGGAGTGGTGGATGGGGGAGGAAGGTGTATAGGTTGATTGGTGGCTGGATCATAAAGGATCAAGTATTAGTGTGGCTGAAAAGAAGGATCAACACGGAAATGGTAGAAATTAGCGGTGTGACCATATTTGAGGCAAATCTAGCATTGGAAATTAGCAAAGTGACCACCACGGCTATGACCACGACCATGAAAGTGTCGAGCATCACCACAGACAGAGAATGAGGTAGAATTGTTGCCGTGAGGGGAGGGAAGAGCTCGAAAACTAGAATAATTGGATAGAGCAGAAATTGATGAGTAATTGAGGGAAGGAGGAAAGGGATTTTTGGTGTCTTTAAGTGCGGGCTTCATGAGTAAGAAGAAGAGCCTCCACCTATAATGGGAGGAGTTTCAAACTTACTCTCAATAATTGAAATGACAACATCATAGTTTGGCGGAAGACTTTCAAGAATAGCATCAACATATTTAGTAGGTTGAATTGGATAACCAATGCCAGCCAATTCATTAACAATGGACTTGATGTGACTTACGAAGTCATGCATGGACTTGTTGACAAGACACTGATTTTGAAGATAAGTACGAAGTTGACACGCATATGCTTTTGTTTGGGTAAAGAAATAATCATGAATATGCTCCCATACTTGATAGGAGTGAACAACATCAAGAACACGAGATAAAACACCCTTGGTGATGGTAGATTGCAACCGCGCAAGCAAAATTTGGTCATGGGCTTCCCATTCTTCATGGGCAGGATTAACTGTTCTATATTTGTGATCATCATCATTAAGGAAACGGACCGATGGAGTTTGTGAGCCTTGATGAAAGGTTCAACTTGTTGCTTCCAATGAAGATAATTAGAGTCATCAAGTTTTTCGGCGACAGAGATTGAAAAAAACTGGGAGGGAGTTGGGTGGGAAGTGGAACTGGGAGAGCCCATTGTGGATCATCAACCAGCTCTTGATACCATAATAGAGTTTTGAACGAGAAAGATGAGAATAATAAGTGAAGGCACCACTGTTTAATGTTTATACTGTATATTATTGATAAGAAAAACCATGTATTCAGTTCTGTTCTGCCAGCAGAACTTATAGAAAACAAAAATGGAGTTACAGGGCAGCTATGGACAGTTACTTATGGTTACAAACCAGTGTAACCTCTGAGAATTACAAATAAATTTAAAAAAGAAAATAATCATAGCCGTGTCAGAACAATTAAAACAAACATCGATCATATAGCACTAATAGTCGGTAGTACTACTGCTTAATTTACTCAAATGGTGTCCAATTCTTCTCAGAACCAAACCTGTCCTAAAAGGGGTAGTTATGTTTTTTGTTTCCCAGATAGGTAAACATTTAAATTAGTTAAACAATTTTGTTGTATTTTTTCTTGTTATTGATCTTTTATTTTGAAGATAAGTGCTCCTGAATGAGGTTTATTAATTTTCTTGTCTTCATGTTTTTGTAATCTAGCCATCACTCATTTAATTTGCTAGATTTAATACGAGGATACAAACTTTGTCTAATGCCATTTTTGTGTGCTTGATCTAACTGGTTCACAATCTTTCAGCCTTCAGCATCAGGCAGTGGTTTGGTGCAGAGATTAGTATCTCCTTGTTGTGAGGTTAGTATGAACAAATCACGAAATATCATCTCTTAATAGTTATATGGATTTACAACCCTGAAATATTTTCTAGTATTGTTTCCTATTGATTCTTCCACATAGGTCTTTGCATATATATATATATATATATATTTTTTTTTTTTTTTCTAATTTTAATGTGTTTGTATATATTTTTTGTTATTGGTAGAATTTTATGATCTTTGTCATGACTCATGATACCTGTGGAACCCTGGCATGTTTTGCTAACTGTATGTTCTCATCTGAAGGACATTTAAGGAGACTGACTCTTTTTCTTTTTTGATTTCTGATGTGCATTGTTTTGTCTTTCCTTCCACTCTTTTCCATGGTTTACATATCTGTGCATCCTCTGATATGGTTTGCTGTCACAATTCATGCTTAAATTAGTTTTTCTTGTCAGAGTTGGCTAAATGTGATTTTACTATTGATGCTAATTTGCTGTGGATGGAAATCTGCTGTCTTTGTAAAATTTCGTTTTGAAGGTTCATGGCATTTTTATTTTTAACTTTTACAGTTTAATGCTACTGAAGTTTCTATAAGGGATGTTAAAACAAGTGATGGGGCTTGTTATCTGACACTCAAGGTATCCAAATCCAAGATGCAGCCTGATTTTTGGGGTTTTTTAGAAAAATATGGCTATCGCTATGAGGGTGATCATACTCGAGCCTTACTTCCTTGTGAGGTTGGTTTCTACTTTTGTTACTTTACTGTCCAAATAGCTTCTTCTTTTACTTGTTTGCAGATATGCTGACACTTGTCAATTTATGATTTTTTATGTGCCGATTTAAGTTACTTCCTCCATTGTATTAGGCCTATATACGTTTTCTCTCTTATTGTTTTGGTACATGATGACTTTTCTTTAAACATCATGCCACAGTATAGAAATAGACATTCTTCAAAGTGAGAAATTGTTGGATTTAGCATTATGCTTTGCCCCAAACATCATATTTTGATATTAAAGGATTTTCTATATTGAATGATTTGTATTTGTTATATTTACATCTTCAAAACTGCATTTTCTTCTTTACACGACAAAAAATGACATTGGCATATTTGAGAGGTTTGAGTTCGACTCCTGAAATGTTTTTGATTTGCTTTTACAATGATCTGTAATTGAGGGTTCCAGGCTAATTGTTGTGTGCTATTTTTTAAATATTTTAATTCATTATGTCTTCCTACTGAAATTGACTATTTGGCTTTTGGTTAATATTTTGATTTTAAAATATCTTTCAGGCAATGGAAATTATTAAGAGAATCCCAATAGAAACCAAAAGAAAGCTTGCTGGAAAAGGGTATTTTCCTCAAGATGGATATGTTTTGAAGTATCTTCCAGTGCCACCTAATTGCTTGTCAGTACCAGAAGTTTCAGATGGCGTTAGTGTCATGTCTTCGGTGAGAAAATGAACATATTGTGTCAGTAAATGTCGTCCTAGTACTGTTTTTTAGTATGCTCAATTCTATTTTCTGTAATAGTTAATTTTGTTATCCTAATTTGGCAGAGCAGATAAACTGCCTTAGGTTTTTAAACCAGACTTGATAATTGCTCTACTCTAAAATTCTGAACCATGATTACATGTATAAATATGAAAAATCCATTCAGAGTTCATTATGAATTAGGTTGCCTATATTTTTTGGATCTTGCTTTGATTTTCTAACCTGAGTTTTCATATCTTTGTTTTGTGAGCTCGATTTTGTGCTCATTAAAGTGCATGTGTAACTGATGTATTTGTTGCTTGGTAGGATCCTTCCATTACAATTCTGAGAAAATTGCTCAGGAAGGTTGAAATCATCAAAAGTTCTAGATCTGGAGAACCAAATTTTGAGTCTCATCACGTGGAAGCAAATGATTTGCAGTCAGTTGTTGATCAGTATTTTCAAATTAGGGGCACTTCTAAGGCAGCACGTGCTATAGAAACACGTTTTGGGGTCAATAAAGAGCTTAATGAATCGTCAACGCAAGCATGGCTAGAGAAAATGCGGACTTTATTTATAAGAAAAGGTTCAGGTTTTTCCTCCCGGAATGTGATAACTGGAGATTGTTATAAAAGGATAAATGAAGTAGGAATTCCGGTTGAAGTTGCCCAACGAGTAACATTTGAGGAGAGAGTTAACATCCATAACATAGGTTATTTGCAGAAATTAGTTGATGAAAATCTGTGCCTTACTTACAAGGAGGGCATGTCAACTTTTTCACTCAGGGAGGGCTCAAAGGGTCACATATATCTGAAGCCTGGTCAGATAGTACATCGGAGGATTATGGATGGGGATATCGTCTTCATTAACAGGCCACCTACAACACACAAACACTCTTTACAGGCACTTTTTGTTTATATCCATGATGACCACACTGTGAAAATAAATCCTTTAATTTGTGGACCACTTGGGGCTGATTTTGATGGTGACTGTGTCCATCTGTTTTATCCACAGTCACTTGCTGCCAAAGCAGAAGTTGTGGAGTTATTTTCTGTCGAGAATCAACTGCTCAGCTCTCACAGTGGCAATTTGAATTTACAATTAAGCTCAGATTCGTTGTTGTCGCTGAAGATGTTGGTCAAGAGATGTTTTTTTGATAGAGTGGCAGCTAATCAATTGGCTATGTTTCTTGTACCTTTGCCTCAAGCTGGTTTGATGAAGGCCAATTCTGGTGATTCTTATTGGACTTCCATCCAAATTTTACAGTGTGCTCTTCCTCTGTGTTTTGATTGCTCTGGGGGGCGGTATTTGATTAGGCAGAGTGAAATCTTAGAATTTGATTTTAATAGGGATGCTTTGCCTGCAACAGTAAATGAAATAGCAGCCTCAATTTTCTTTAGCAAGGGTCCAAAGGAGGCACTAAAGTTCTTTGATGTATTGCAGCCTTTTTTGATGGAAAGTATATTTGCTGATGGGTTTAGTGTTAGCCTGCAAGATTTTTCAATATCCAGGGCAATTAAAAGAATTATAGGCAGAAGCATAGGAAAAGTTTCTTCTCTGTTGTATCAGCTGAGGTCTGTTTACAATGAACTGGTGGCGCAACAATTGGATAAGCTTATTCGTGATATTGAACTTCCTGTTATTAATTTTTCTCTAAAGTCAACCAAACTAGGAGATTTAATTGATTCAAAGAGTAAATCTGCAATTGATAAGGTTGTTCAACAAATTGGTTTCTTAGGGCAGCAACTTTTTGATAGGGGAAGATTCTATTCAAGAGGATTGGTGGAAGATCTAACATCTCATTTTCACGTGAAGTGTTGCTATGATGGGGATGGCTATCCCTCTGCTGAGTATGGATTGCTCAAAGGGTCTTTTTTCAATGGTTTGGATCCATATGAAGAGATGGTGCATTCAATTTCAACAAGGGAAATAATGGTGCGTTCTTCAAGGGGATTATCTGAACCAGGAACACTATTCAAGAATTTGATGGCCATTCTTCGGGATGTTGTTATCTGTTATGATGGAACTGTTAGAAATATTTGCAGTAATTCCATTATCCAGTTTGAATATGGATTAGAGAAAACTGAGCACCTATTCCCTGCTGGTGAGCCTGTAGGTGTCTTAGCTGCAACTGCCATGTCAAATCCTGCTTACAAGGCTGTCCTTGATGCTAGTCCCAGTAGCAATTCCTCATGGGAGTTGATGAAGGTGAACATTTCCTCGTAGTGAATGAAGATAATCTGCTTTTAAGTTTTAATATCTCAATAAATGATTTCCCCTGAAATTTTTGTTGATGCATTTTTTCTTCAGGAAATATTACAATGCAAGGTCAATTTTAAGAATGAACCTGGTGATCGGCGTGTTATTTTGTACTTGAATGACTGTGATTGTGGAGGGAATTATTGTCGGGAAAATGCAGCATATAAAGTTAAAGATCAATTGAGAAAAGTCAATCTTAAGGATGTAGCAGTGGAGTTCATTATTGAGTAAGTTTCTCTTTTAATATTGTACCTTTTAATCTTAGTCTGCGCATGCTTTAGTTAAAAATATTTCCAGTATACAGTTTGTATTTATCTACTGTTCTTCATTGAGGGAGTTGTGATATTTTATAGGCTTAAATATGTTCTTAATCGTTGAAAAATGAGTGAATTTTCATTTTGTTCCCGTAAGTTTTTTTTTCTGATTTTGGTCTCCATGAGATTGAAAATCAATACTTTTTGATCCCCTAGTATTTTATGACACTAATTAACTGTTGAACAAAAGGTCAAGTGACCTGAGTGATGCAGAATGGTATTGTGATACAATGTGAGCATTTTTGGCATCTAAAAGAAAAACTCTTAATATCCATAAAATAAGTTATTTATCAATCTTAAAATGCATATAAGGACTAATAATAGTGATTTTAAATTTTTGAGGGATGAACGCCAAGGAAATGTATTTTACGAGAACTAAAACCAAACTTCACACATTTTATAAGGACTAAAAACATTTCTTTCAAATTTTATTGGGATGAAAAACAAAGAAAATTTTTCAGAGGGACTAAAATAAAAAATAATTTTACAGAGACTAAAAACTTATTTAAGCATATTTTATATTATTGAGAAAATGAGTTTAGTTTAATTTTTTTGGGTCCTGTTTTTTGTATGCAGGTACCAAGAACAGCGGATGCGAAAGGGAAATTCTGAAACTGATGCTGGACTTGTTGGTCATATTTATCTGGACGAGGTTGTTCTATTTCTTTTTCATTCAATTCGATTATAGTTACACATTGCTACATATGCTGAAATTTTTCCCTTTAATATATGAAACTTATTAGAATATAGGAAAATGTCTAATAAAGTCATGATCATATCTTAGAGTGTCTTAGAACTCTAGAGTATCCAATTATACATAGATTGTATCTTATAATACTTTTGTTAGTCACAAATTATCTCTCAGAACTATCTGCTTACTTTCCATCCGAATATCTCATGATTTATTCCTTGGTCGGGATTGTGATTAGTATATTTAATGCAAAGGCTTGTGCTTTAGGGTTTATGAACACATCATCATTGCACTGTAACAAATCACATCATATCAGGTCTACATCAATTTCATTCTACTTCGTGTTCTTGACTCTCTATTCTCTCCCTCTACCATCCTGTAATTTTAACAAAACCTAATAAATAAACGTGATTGAACATTTTTTCATGCCTCTGGAGTTTTAATCATACGAGAATACTATGTAATGTTGAGTTAATCATATATTGGTAATTATAATTACTACTAATGATATCGTTTTGAACAGATGATGTTAGAAGAGCTGAAGATCAGCATGGCCAACATTTTTCAGAAATGCTCGGATAGACTAAAATCATTTAGTCGGAGAAAGAAAGCTAATGAATTTCTGAATAGGACTGAATTATCGTTTAGGTTTATCCTCAGTTCTTTCCTTTGGCATTTGATATTCCGTCATCCAGTTTTAAATATTTATCCTTCCTTGTAGTAATCTGGTGCTTGCAATATGAGTGGTAGTGTAGAGGTGCACTTTTATTTTCTTTCAAAAGAACAAAATTACATTTTCTTTGTAAAAGTAGTGTGGTATAAATGGAAACTTGAAAATATATTAATGTTAAAAGCTGTAGTGCTTTGTACTTTTTTAATATATTATTGTCATTTTAGTAAAATATAATTCTTGCCTAATAGTTTAGTACCAAGGTTTACGGGGGCAAATAAATGTGTAGGATTTAATTTAAAATGGGCAGTTATGGAGTGGCATGGCTTTTAATTCCCTGAGCTTGTATATCAACGTTTTTTAACAGTTTAGGAGTACTACTTCCAAGAGAGGGACCAGTCAATAAATTTCTACCTTGATGGTATCTCACATGTATTGTCTTTTCTTATGTTTTTTTTTTTTTTTTTTACTAAGGTCCATTTTTCATAAGTTGAAATTTCCCTAAATTTGAACATCCATTCCATAGAGTGTTATATTTTTCTCACAAATTTCTACAAGGTTGGTGATCTAATCTAAAGAAAGGAAGATAAAAGCTTTTACATGTCACTTCCTTTATACATCATTCTAATCAAATGCTTTGTTTTGTGACTGTTGTTTATTTGTTAATTTATATCTCTTTCTGATCTGTGTTCCATCTTGGCAGTGAGTCTTGCTTATCTTCACATCCTGCTGCCCCGTGTTTAACATTCATTTGGCTTGACGATCGTAGTAATGAATTTGATCGCATTGTAAAGACCCTATCGGAAGAAATCTGCCCTGTTCTGTTAGATACAATAATCCAAGGTATTTTCCTTGCAATCATTTCTTTAGGGAGAGGAAATACTATATTTTTTTTGATCATTAAATCTATATCTGCGATTGTGGAGGGAGCGTGGAAAAGAGAAAAAGGATACCAGGAACTAGAATAAAATGTGCCACAATTCACTAATTGAATGGTGCTGTGGTCTTATTCTAATTATTTGGTAAATTATTGATACAATTCTAAATTCTGTACATTTCAAATCCACAATTTCATGAAGACTCCAATGTTTAATACATTAATATTGTTGTTACAAGTAGGAAGCCTGAAACAGAATATCAAACACCAAAATTTTATACCGATTGGCCAATTTTAAATAAATGACTTGTGTACTGGATAATCTCCCTGAATCATGATAGCATAGTGTTCTTGGAAGATAGCTCTTGTAAGTTCTTAACCATTTTCTTCAAGCACTAGAATTACCATTGGCTAGTTACTCTCATATCCCCATTGGCATTCTCAAAAACGAACAAATTAGTTGCTAGAGGACCTCTCCTGCATTCAAATTCATTGGCCATATCTATCCTTTCCACATGCTAATGTTTCACAATCTAAAGACTAGCTTATTCTTTTCGGATGTGGTATTCTGTCAAATGTTTATTTCTTGTTTAAATTTGTTGGCCATCAGTTTTTATATGTGGTCTGTCATATGTTTTGTTACATTCATAATTTTGAATGCATACACTGCTTAGATCACATATTTATGTCTTAGTAATGTTTCTGACTTTCCTCTTGCTAATAAGCAGGAGACCCACGCATTAGCTCTGCAAGTATAATTTGGGTTTGTCCGGATACAAACACATGGGTCAGAAACCCTTATAAATCTTCCAATGGTGAACTGGCACTGGATATTATTCTTGAGAAGGAAGTAGTCAAGCAAAGTGGTGATGCTTGGAGGATTGTACTTGATTCCTGCCTTCCTGTTCTTCATTTGATTGATACCAGGCGTTCAATCCCATACGCTATTAAGCAGATTCAAGAATTACTGGGGATAGCATGCACTTTTGATCAGGCGATTCAGGTAAGTTGTATTGAATTATGTTGTTATTTGCTCTTTTGGTTGTCTATAGGATATTTCCTCAGTTTTAATTACTAAGTATTTTTATGGGGCGGGGTTGTTGGTTGATTCACAACGTTTCTAATTGCTTAGACTTTTGCCAGTGTTCCTTTTGCCTCTATCTCTATGGTGTCCTAATATTGAGAGGTATTTTCTTTGGTCAGATCAGGTGTGAACACATTGAGGATAGATATTTTTAGTTTGAGAATTTGGTGCTCAGAAATTTTGCTTTAGCACTGAAATCCTATCTTTAGAAACTAAAAGCCTATATATAGGAAAATGAAAATTATTAATGATAAATATATTGCATCAAATGGACTGCGCCTCAAACTAAAGACCCAATCCCCAAAACATAAAACACACAGAACAAAACTGAATTTTATTTCTATCTTATTTGATTCTAATATTAGTAAAACAATCAGTTAAAAATCAAACTACATTGTTAGGTTTTATGGTGATATGCAATTTTTGCCCCTCTCGTATATATTGGAGTCTGATTTTCATATCTTTGGGGTGTTTTGTTGTGAACTCGTTTGATGAAAGATTTGATCATTATCCAATGTTTAGTAGCCCCCATTAGTTAATCTTTTGTACGCATCTTATCCTTCTGTTCCTACCTGCAGCGTGTTGCGGCATCTGTGAAAATGGTGGCGAAAGGTGTTCTTAGAGAGCATCTAATTTTGTTAGCTAGTAGTATGACATGTGGAGGGAACCTGGTTGGCTTTAA
This sequence comes from Vigna unguiculata, assembly GCF_004118075.2. Taxonomy (NCBI): domain Eukaryota; kingdom Viridiplantae; phylum Streptophyta; class Magnoliopsida; order Fabales; family Fabaceae; genus Vigna; species Vigna unguiculata. The sequence continues at coordinate 1,222,122 of NC_040289.1, forward strand.
TACAGGGGGATATAAAGCCCTCTGTCGACAACTAAATATTCAAGTACCATTCACAGATGCAACACTCTTTGTAAGTTGCTACCTTGTTAATTGTTGTATCATGATGTGTATCAGGTTATTGTTATTCTTACTCTGTGAATGTTACTATGCAGACACCTAAAAGATGTTTTGAGCGAGCTGCTGAGAAATGTCATACTGACTCTCTGTCAAGCATAGTGGCATCTTGTTCCTGGGGTAAGCCTGTGGCAGTTGGTACAGGATCAAAATTTGATGTTGTTTGGGATGCAAATAAGGTATTTTGATCATACTCAGGTTTAATACTTATGGGTGTACAACTCCTTTTATCAGTTAGTTAGTTAGTTACAACCATCATTATGTATTGTGTTCTCTTAGAGTAGTTTGTTACAGCTGTCACTGTCAGGTTGTAATAAGTGATCCCATAAAGTTAGATGAGCTTCTGTAGTCTATGTATATTTGCTGTATACAGAAACTTGTAACTTGTACCAATCTCAGAAGTGCAGTTTCTTTTCTCTTAATTTTGTTTTTAATAATTGGAGTTCTGGGTAAGCATTATTTGAATGTTGACATTTGTTTTTTGCAGATAAGATCAAGTGAAATTGAAGGGATGGATGTTTACAGTTTTCTTCACATGGTTAAAGGTCATACTGATGGGGAAGAAGAAGCTGATGCTTGTTTGGGTGAAGATATTGATGATTTGCTGGAAGAAGAAAAAATGGATTTGGAAATGTCCCCACCACATAACTCTGGTTTTGAGGCTGTCTTTGAAGACAATCCTGAAGTACTGAATGATTCAACGTCCAATGGTTGGGCTGTACATTCAAATCAGACTGAATCAAAAACCAATGGTTGGTCTGGTTGGGTAAGTAACAAAGCTGGAACAAATGAAGGAAGATCTGAAAATGCCCAGGTGAGTTCTTGGGGGAACACTGTCACACAAGAAGACTCTTCTAAGTCAAGTGGTTGGAATTCAAACACCACAGACCACACTAATACCAAATCTAATGAATGGTCTGCCTGGGGAAGTAAGAAGTCTGAAATTCAAACAGGTGGATCTGAGAATGTTCAAGGTTCATGGGGCATGGGTAAAACGAAAGATGATACCCAAAAAGATAATTCTGGGTCTGGTGCTTGGGGTGCAAACAAAACTGTTCAGGCAAACACAAAATCTAATGAATGGTCTGGCTGGGGAAACAATAATTCTGAAATACCAGCCGGAGGATCTAAAAATATGCAAGGCTCTTGGGGCTCTGGTAAGAGAAAAGAAGTTACCCAAGAAGACAATTTTGCATCTGGCGCTTGGGATGCAAACAGAACAGATCACACTAAAACAAAATCTAATGAGTGGTCTGACTGGGGAAGAAATAATAAGTCTGAAATACTTGCTGGTGGATCTCAAGAAAATTCCTGGGGCTCAAGTAAATTGAAAGATGATGTTGCACACAAGAACAATCCTGGTTCTAGTGCTTGGGATGCAGGAAGCACAAATCATACAAAAGCAAAATCTAATGAGTGGTCTGGATGGGGAAAGAATAGGTCTGAAATACCAGCTGGTGGTTCAGAAAATCTGCAAGATTCTTGGGGCTCTGACAAGGGGAAAGATGATGTTACCCAAGTAGACAACTCCGTACATGGTTCTTGGGGTGGAAACAGAAGTGATCAGACAAAAGCAAAATCTAATGAATGGTCTGGCTGGGGAATGAATAAATCAGAAATGCAACCTGGAGGATCTGAAAATGTAATAGAAGATTCTTGGGGCTCAGGTAAATCGAAAGACGATGTTACCAAAAATGACAATTCTGAGTCTGGTGCCTGGGGTGCAAGCAGCACAGGCCAGATGAAATCAAAATCTAATGAATGGTCTAGCTGGGGGAAGAATAAGTCTGAAAGACCAGCTGCTGAATCTGAAAATGTGCATAATAATTCTTGGGGCTCTGGTAAGAGGAAAGATGTTACCCAAGTAGACAACTCTGTGTCTGGTTCTTGGGGTGGAAGCAGAGGAGATCAAATTAACACAAAATCTAATGAATGGTCTGGCTGGGAAAGGAATAAATCGGCAATACCAGCTAGCGGAACTGACAACGCACAAGGAGGTTCTTGGGGCTCAAGTATATTGAAAGATGATGTTACCCAGAAAGATAATTCCGGTTCTGGTTCTTGGGGTGCAAACAAATCAGGTTTTGCAAAAACTGAAGTAGATGAGTGGGCAAGAAATAAAGTTGAGGCAATAGATGGTGGGTCAGAAAAGCCCCAAGAAGATTCTTGGAACTCAGGTAATTGGAAAGCTGACTCAAAAGTTGGCAATACCTCTTGGGGAAAAGCCAAATCCTCTGGAAGTCAATCATGGGATTCCCATAATCAGTCAAATCAGAATTCAACTTCACGGGGATGGGAATCACATATTGCTTCAGCTAATTCAGACACTGAGAAAGGTTTTCAGTGGGGTAAGCAAGGTAGAGAATCTTTTAAGAAGAATCGCTTTGAAGGTTCACAAGGTCGGGGTTCAAATAGTGGTGACTGGAAAAATAGGAATCGCCCACCTAGAGCACCTGGACAGAGATTTGACTTGTATTCATCTGAGGAGCAGGATGTGCTGAAGGAGATCGAACCTATTATGCAGTCTGTCAGACGAATCATGCAACAACAGGGGTAAGTTACTTGTGGCAGTAAATACTAACTCCCCAATATAATGATTTGGCTAGCTAGAAAAAATCGTTATGTTATTTGTCTTTCCTGTAATAATACAATCCCTACACTGAATTGCAAGTTGTAATTTGAACCTTAGCATCTGCTCTACTGTTTTTATCTGTCCATCGCAATTTTTCTGGTAATTTTTTTTGGTTTGAACAAGATACCATTACAAATATAACTATTATTACTTTAATTTTTGCTCCTTATCAAGTTTTTGTTAGCTGTACTCTATACCGTAGCCTCGAGTGGTTTCCTGATGCATTCCCTCCGTTATGAGTTTTGCATCATATGCTGAAGCATTTTGATCTTACTTTTTTTAATAAATTCCTGTTGAAGGTACAACGATGGGGACCCGCTGGCTGCTGAAGATCAACAATTTGTACTTGAGAATGTCTTTGAGCACCACCCAGATAAAGAAACCAAAATGGGTGCTGGAATTGATTATGTCATGGTATCATCTAACTCTGCTTACATTGAATCTTTCATTCACATTTATAAATAAGATTGTGATCAATATCAACTTAGATAAATGAAATGAGTTTCTTTCCAAAACTTCCTGGGTCCTGGTACTGAAATATGGTATTTTGGTATCTCTATTTCCTTGCGTATGTGTCAGTTTACATACATGCAATACGTGATCTATGTATCCATCCTTGGATTATGGGTTAAGATGGAAGTTGAAACTTCAAATTATCGTCTACCTTTATCTTTTCCTGTGCGTAATGTTGGCAGTATTATTTGCAACAGGTTAACAGACACAGCAGTTTTCAGGATAGCAGATGCTTTTATGTGGTTTTGAAAGATGGTCAAAGAGAAGATTTTTCCTACCTGAAATGCTTGGGTAACTGGATAAGAAAGAAGTATCCAGACCTTGCGGAAGCATTCCTAGGTAAATATTTTCGGAAACCCCGTCGTAGGCAGGACCAAACTGCAAACCCAAGGGGGGACCAGACTGCAATGCCAGTGCAGGACGAAGCTTCTACACCGGCTGACCAGACCTCAACACCCGGCCCTGTGGAAACGAATGAGTAGAGATTAGAGGCGTTTTGTCCATAATATTGTACAGAAGCGGCGTAGTTAAGGCCACTGAATAGTTTTTGCGTAGATGGCCAATTTTCCTGACGGAAATTTATCCTCTTTTCGGTGACAGTTGGATGGTAATTTTTGTAACCCGTGAATCATGCATCTTTGTGCAGATGTTAATATTCTTACTGATTACAGCACATGATGATGTGATGATTTTTGAACCTTTAATTGGACGTGGCTTTCTGCCATTGACTGGACCACCCATATCAAAATGACAATGCTTCTTATTAGAGTTTCATGATTCAGATTCTGGCTCATTCTTTTTTCTAAGTTTCTCAGCATTCCAGTTTTTTGTTATCCAGTTTAGAGAAACTACTTTTTCACTGTCCATTCTTGTTAACTGCACTGTCATTTTCTTGTAAATTTAATTTTCTAAATATTCGATAGTATACCTATCGAGTCTCATGCCATCCTTTACAATGCTTTCGGATTATGTATGTTTCCAAAATCATAATTAAAGCAATTTTCACCACTTGCTCCTTTTCAATAATTGTGTCTTTTAATTATATGGATACCACAATGTCCCTTGTAAATGTAGAATTCGATCTTTTATAATTGAATTCTGAACTGTGAGTAGGAAACGACTGGTTGAAAAATCAGGGAATCGAGTTTCACACTAATTTTTTTTTTTTCAATTTAAAAGAACAATAGATGAGACTTTGGAAGAAAAGAAAACATTTTGTATAAAATAATAGTTCTGAACATAAATAATACAGTATTATCCATGTAAATAAATGAACAATTTGCTATTCAAAGAAAAAAAAAAGGTGGAAAATTCATAATGAAATGAATGGATAAGATGGTCATAGAAAACACTTTTGAAAACTAATCTTTAATGCTTTATGATGTTAGATCGCTATCAATGTCTTCTCTCCTTCCTCACTTCCATCTCCATGTAGCAGCTGCCACTAATGCCAAAACCTTGTATTTTATGGTGAACCTGCAATAATCATGGTTCCTCCACTATCACATGTGGGTTCCATACCCACTTCTTTCTTTAATTCCCTCGTACTATGCCTGTTACTTCTATTTTTATTTTTACATTTCTTTGACTTTTAAAAATTGGTTTAATTAGTCGGATAGTACTCACTTTCGTTTAAATGTGTCTCGCTTTTAAAAATATGTCAATTTAGTCCAAACTTTTGAAAAAGTGTCTTAATCATGTTCCTTCCAGACAAAAATTAATAAAGTCATTAACTTAATTCATGAATTTTACTACTAAATTTTAATATAAATATCAATACTTAATTTTGTAAGTCATTTTAAATATCAATACCGTTAAAGGTGTTAATAATTTTTTGTTGAAAATGACTTAATTGAGACATCTTTTCAAAAGTTATGACTCAATTAACACATTTTTAAAAACAGGTATGAAACTGACACATATAAGTGAAAGTGGGTAGTATCCGACTAATTAACCCTTATAAATTCAATGCTTATATCCTCCCAATATAACACAATTTTATCCTTCGTATAAATTCAATAAACTTGTGAGCATAATATCTACATTGTCACTACACCTATTTTCTCATTTTAGTTAATGGGTTTGCAAAGTTTTCACCAATATGTATATATATGTACGAGTCATAATTAAAAAAAACATCAATTTTGTATCTTGTTATCATATAAATCTTTGAAACTAAAGAAAACTTAAATAACTTTCATTTAAGCTCCTAAAATCAACTTTTTATTAAGTCACCAATTCAAATACACCTATACTTATATTGTTAGTCCTTCCAAACAAACAATTGTTTAATTTCTAGACTTATCAATTGAATTGGGACAGAACTTAGATACTACTTTTAAGAATATAAAATTTTCCCAATTTTTACTTAATGTGATTTATTAGTATACGATTCATTAAAATAAAATTTTATTGGACAGTCACATTATTCTGCAAGTAGGATTAGTTTCTGAATTAATTAAAGAGGAAAACCATGAAAAAAAAACAACAAAAGAATATAAATTGGTTCTTGAAAATAGTAATTGATATCACCAATAAAACACGACTAGAAATTTATATAATTCTATAGATATAAATACACACACAAATATGCTTTAAATTTTCTATAAAGTACATTCATTACCATATAATTTGTCATTTTATTTTACAAAAAATGTGGTAAAGTTTATATCAATAGTAATTTTTGTTAACCAAAAATGTAAAAAAAAACTATTACATTATTTAAAATGAATATATATTGAACACTTTTTTGAAATAATCCACATGAAATTCCGAGTTTCCAAAACGACGAGTCGTGGCATGTTCTTCCGTCCAACAAGTTCTTCCGTCCAACAAGAATCACGTTTTAGATCATCACTTGCCACTATAACTCATTTGGCTTTGGCCACAATAGTTCAAAGAATTTTGTGAATTGTGTTATGGCTTCTTCTTCTTCTTCTTTGGTTGTTGTTGGGCCTCTTAACCTCACTCAACAGAATGGTTACAAAGTATGGGAAGATCCTTCTTTCATCAAGTGGAGGAAAAGGGACTCTCATGTCACCTTGCACTGCCATGACTCTCTTGAAGGTCTCACACCCATCAACAACTATTTTTCCATTTCGTTTACTGTGACGGATTCTACGCTAAAATGGATTCATTTCATGTTTTGGGTTTGCTAGATAGATGGAAACACATTTTTTCCATTCTGAAAGTTCGTATTTTTTAGTTGCCCTTTTCAAGAAAATTTCATGTTTTAAAATATGTTATTCCATTCATGAGAGTTTTCTATACTAATTTCCATTGGGTGGGGGTTGATAAATGGTCGTAACATTTCAGCTGAATGAAATAATTTGATAAAATGAAGTGAGGATTGTTTATTCTAAAGGTTCATTTTTTTAGGCTATTTGCAAGAAAATTGCCTCTTTTTTTTTAATTTATTATATAATTGTGTTCATAAAGAGTTATCTATTATAATTTTTATTGCGATTGATAAATGGTTTCAAAATGTTAGCTGAATGAAATGGTTTAAGTAAACTAAGTGTTGGTATATAACACTGGCTTCTTATATTAAGTGTTATGTATTTAACCAATAGTTCAATGCACATGAATGAAGTTCAAATCAATGACTGTAGTTTTTCAGTAGATGCTTACCGCCAAAAAATTGTAAAGGATTTGTATGAGTTTATGTTGTTATGGATTTCCTTATATTTTAGTTTTGTTATAAACTATGGGCAATCTGTAATTTTGTGATACGTTTAGGATCTCTCAAATATTGGTATCAACGGAACAAAGTGGATTTTTTGGTTTCCCAGTCTGCTGTTTGGAATGATGATGCTGTTCAGGGGTCTCTTGATTGTGCTGCATTTTGGGTCAAAGATTTGCCTTTTGTTAAGTCCTTGTCTGGATACTGGAAATTTTTCATCGCTGACAGGCCCAGCAATGTTCCAACTAATTTTTATGAAAGTGATTTCCACGATTCAGAGTGGAAAAATTTGCCTGGTAAGTGCTTATGTTTAAGTGGTATATGTTATCGTAAAACGCCTTTGCATTCACTGTGTATCATTTCCTCACTGTGTCTGCTTAATTTCTTCACCATTTTCTCTAAATTTTGCTTTACTATAGAGTTTGTTGTAATGGTGAAATGCTATTATTTTGCTTTAGAATTGATTTTTGTCATTTTCTGTTCTTAGTCAGTGCTGATATATTTATCAATGTTTAATTATCTTTTGTCAAAATTGGACAGTTCCTTCGAATTGGCAGTTACACGGATTTGATGTTCCTATATATACGAACGTGGTGTATCCATTTCCGGTAGATCCTCCTTTCATTCCAATTGAAAATCCTACTGGCTGTTACAGAACGTACTTTCAAATTCCTAAAGAATGGGAGGGTATGACTTGCTGAATTTCCTTATCCTGTTTTTTCTTTGCTTCTGTGGATTGACATACACTATTGAGGAATTTGGTTTTGCCATTCCCTTGTTTTCATTCAGTTCTATATGTTAGTGCATTGTACTTCAAAGGTAACTACGAAAGCATTGTATGACATTGTTTCTGTGGAATATATGAAGTGTTTTTCTGTACCACTTGTGTGGAAATGTTGTTTCCTGAATTTTTTAGATCACAACCAGTACTTGCCATTTTTTAGTTTAAAATACTTACTTTAACATTGATTGGTTTTTTGTAGGTAGAAGAATTTTGTTGCATTTTGAAGCTGTTGATTCTGCCTTTTGTGCATGGATAAATGGGCATCCTGTTGGATATAGGTATCTCTCTCTCCCTGATATGCAGATCATACACTCTTGAACATGATTACATACTTTCTGGTTAGTATTTTTCTTTTGTATTTTCAACTCATATATGATGCGAGGAGGGAGAGGAGGGTGGGGGGTTAAAGGGGATAGATGATAAGATTTTCAAAGCAATGCAAGTCAGGGAGAAGGCATGTTATGAAATAGATAATAAATTGGTAACTGTGATCTTCGGCAATGAAGAAAATTCTTGTCTAATCATTAGATATTCATTTACCGTCTTGTCTTTTTTTTTGCGAATCCCTGGCTGAACATAGCTGGACTTCTGACATTCAGTAGTATGTTCATGCTAAAATGAAAGGGCTTAGGCCTGTTTTTTCTAATGGATATGGAGTGAAGTGTTGCCTTAATACATAATATGTATGAAGACAAAAGGTAATATAAATGAACCTTTGGCATTAATCAACTCTTGTTTCTATTTTGCAAGGACAGCCAAGACAGCAGATTACCTGCAGAGTTTGAAATCACTGATTTTTGTCATCCATGTGGTTCAGATCTTAAGAATGTTCTAGCTGTTCAAGTGTATAGATGGAGTGATGGCTCTTACCTTGAGGACCAGGACCAATGGCGGTTATCTGGTATTCACCGTGATGTTCTTCTTATGGCAAAGCCAGAGGTTTGGTTTCACTAAACCTCCTATTGTTTGATATAATTTATTATAATTAAGTTAGTGTTTATAGGTAAAAACGGAAGTCATTAACGTTTATGGTTTACATATGACAATCAAATTGTGATGCTGTTAGGATACAAGGAAAAGAGAAATTAGTTAAGATAGTTAGAATGTTAATAAGTTATTTACTTGAGGTCTTAGTTATATGTAAATTGGGGAAGGAGAGGAGAGAGAAAGATATTAATTTTGTAGTTTGAGCATTAGCTCTTTGTTAAGGAGAAAATCTAGGAGGAGAGAGCTCTCTTGTTAAATTCAGTCTATTCAATAAAACATTTTCTTTTCTTTCCCTTTTAGTTCTTGTTTGCTAACAAATGCTGTCATTATTTATTAGCGTTAGGTCTTGTAGAATAATTAAGAGTTAGATTACATCATAAATGCACCTAATTTATCATTTAAATAACATGGAGAATTCAAGTTTGAGAATTATATACGTGTATCTTTATACCTTTTTTTTTTATTGAACATATAGCATGTCCAAATTTTCAGCCATTTGACTATTTTCTCATGCTTGATGCTAATATCTTTCAAAATATTTTGTATGTAGGTATTTATTACTGACTACTTTTTCAAAACAAATCTCACTGAAGATTTTTCTTATGCAGATATACTGGTAAGCATAAATACATTGTTAAATTATTGTTATTTTTCATTTCATAGTTCTATTATACATCCGTAACTGGTCTTGTGGAAGATTTTACTTAAATCCAATTATATTGAATTCTCTATTATTTTGTTGTTTTTAGTTTGTAAAAGTGAAATGCAGTTTCTAAATTTGTAAGTGAAATTATGTTCTGTATTTCTTCACAGTAAATTTTACCATTGTTTCCTTTATTCTACCATGATTACCCCATAGTATCACTGATATTACAACAACACTGTTATTTTTATTTATGTGTTATTGTTATTTGGGATATAATATCAATTTCATGCATATATTATCCAGGTTGAAGTAAAAATAGATAGATTAAAAGAGACGTCCAAGGATAATATTCTCACAGACTACTCTATAGAAGCTACATTGTTTGATTCTGGAAGCTGGTACACCTCTGATGGCAATCCTGATCTCCTTTCATCTAATGTGGCAGACATAAAGCTCCAACCATCAAGTACACCAGCACCAATATTAGGGTTTCATGGCTACTTGCTTACAGGGAAACTACAATCACCAAAGCTTTGGTCTGCAGAGAAAGTAAGAAATTTCATTCATATATTTTCATGTTTCGGTGGATTTTATTCATTGATTAGCAAACTAACAGTTACATTACTATTGAAAAAAATGTTGAAGTAGTTATCAAGACTTTTTATGTGGTGATTACTCAACAACTGTAATCCTGCAAATGTCTCCTGTTTCTTGTCTCATTACCTTCTCTCATTAATTTTTTTTATTTTGAATTGGTGTTTCTTAAACTCCTATGAAAAGGTTTTATGATGATTTATCAAGACAAGACCTATATGTGTGATTATTGACATATTTGGATTTTCTAAAAGCTTCACAAGATCATTTTTTCATGTATTTGGTTTTCATGTATAATTTTTCTTTGCATTTTCACAGCCATACCTCTATACTCTGGTTGTTGTCTTGAAAGACCGATCTGGCCGTGTTGTTGACTGTGAATCATGTCCAGTAGGATTTAGACAAGTATCTAAAGCCCATAAACAACTGCTTGTTAATGGACATGCTGTTGTGATTAGAGGTGTGAACAGACATGAACATCATCCTCAAGTGGGGAAGGCAAATATAGAATCCTGCATGATAAAGGTACTGCTAATCTGATTTCACCTAGTTCATTTATTTGATGGCCAAATATCATCCTCAATGTAATAATTACTGTGCTTACAGGATTTGGTCGTGATGAAGCAAAATAATATTAATGCAGTGAGGAATAGCCATTATCCCCAACATCCACGTTGGTATGAGCTATGTGATCTGTTTGGCATGTACATGATAGATGAAGCCAATATTGAGACACATGGTTTTGACTATTCTAAACATCTCAAGCATCCTACTATGGAACCAATTTGGGCATCAGCAATGCTGGATCGTGTGATTGGCATGGTTGAGAGAGATAAAAATCACGCATGCATTATCTCGTGGTCTTTAGGGAATGAATCTGGATTTGGAACAAATCATTATGCTTTAGCTGGTAGATACTGCTCGTGGGTTCACTTACAGTTAGCATATGCATATTTGAAGTGACTTATTTTTTTATTCTGCTGTTACATTTTATTTGAAAGATTACTGGCTAAGTGTTTTTTTCTTCATTTTGTCAATGCATCAGGTTGGATTCGAGGACGTGATTCATCGCGGGTATTACATTATGAAGGAGGTGGATCCAGGACTCCATGCACTGATATCGTGTGTCCTATGTATATGCGTGTTTGGGACATGGTGAAAATAGCCAATGATCCAACTGAAACACGTCCTCTGATACTGTGCGAGTATGATAACATGACTTCTATTGTTCCCTGTTGTTTCAGTTATAGATATATTGGTTTTTATATTGTCTTCTTCTTGCACTTATCTTTCTCACCTTGTTATATAATTAGTTATATCTCTTACCCATATAAATATAACATAACATTGCTGCATTCCCTCTCTGTATCTTTGTTACTGCTGGTATCATTTGTTTTGCATATGTTTGAAACCTTTTTTTTTTTCCGACCCAAAAAATGGCAGATATTCACATGCAATGGGAAACAGTAATGGAAATCTTCATTTATATTGGGAAGCAATTGACAACACATTTGGACTCCAAGGAGGCTTTATTTGGGATTGGGTTGATCAGGTGAGTGGTTTTTGAGTATTGTATCCAAATTGAGGAAGGATCAACTTTACCTTACATTGTCTGAATTCTCTCAATTTTGTACTGTGCTTGCACATAGGCGCTGGTGAAAGTTTATGAAGATGGTACAAAGCATTGGGCATATGGAGGTGAATTCGGGGATGTTCCCAATGATTCGAATTTCTGTTTGAATGGGCTCACATTCCCTGATCGAACTCCTCATCCTGTTTTACATGGTAAACTCACAGAATGTCTCATTATTGCACACACAACCTTGTAAGAGTGACAATTCGTTATTCTGTTTATATCATTAGTCATGCTTCATGAATATGCCTTTTTGTTTCAGAGGTTAAGTACTTGTACCAACCAATCAAGGTGGCTTTAAATGAAGGGAAATTGGAGGTACTCATAGTGTATCTGAATTTTATGTTTCTCTAGTCAAATTTGACATGATAATTCATTTTTGTTTTCTATTTTGTAGATAAAAAATACTCATTTTTTTCAAACAACAGAAGGATTGGAGTTCAGCTGGTATATTTCTGCAAATGGATATAACCTTGGATCTGGTATTTTGGACCTTGCCCCTATAAAGCCCCAGAGTAGTTATACTGTTGATTGGAAATCAGGTCCATGGTATTCTCTGTGGGATTCATCATCAGAAGAAGAACTATTCTTGACATTAACGGTTAAACTTTTGTACTCCACACGTTGGGTTGAAGCTGGTCATATTGTTTCATCTGCTCAAGTTCAACTACCTGCCAGGAGAAACATTCTTGTGCATGTAATTTTATGACCTGTTGATTTATTTTAGAACCAATTCATAGCTCTTGTTAGGGCCGAGTAATGAAGTTTATTAGCTTATACTATATGTTATTGCTGAAATTAATTTTTTATACTTTATGAATGGTTGTTGTATTCAGGCTATCACTATTAGTGCTGGTACTCTGGTTGCTGAAACACAAGGAGATACAATCATAGTCAAAAAGCAAGATGTTTGGGATTTGACATTGAATACTAAAACAGGTTTAGTTGAAAGCTGGAAGGTAAGTCCAAACTTTGAATTTATCATTTTTGCACGGTCTCTTTAAATTGAAGATAATAGCAAATGTAGAATACAGGACAAGTGCCTTCTTAAAATAGTAAGACCTGGCATGGACTGATCACCAGTGAATGTAGAACTTGTTATGGTGAAGAGAACCTTGAATAATGGTTTCTGTATTTTAAATAATAGGTTCTTTTAATCTTCAATCACAAGAAATACAGCATTCACTGATCACGTTGTTTTTCTTTTTTAAACCTTCTAGTAGGAGCCTAAGTGTTGTTTGCTATTAGAAATACCCGTTTATCAAAACCTGGATGTTTTTTTGGGCTCAAGGTTTTGATATTATCTATATCTATAACCATTAATAAAGGGGGATTCTCCCTTTTGGTGCACACAATTTTTTCTAATTACACCATTTAAGTAACTGCTTTTTTAAACTCAAATAACTACTCATAATAATAATAAAAAAAAGCCAACTACACAATAAAAGCATTGCCTATAATATCACTTTTTTATAATTTAATAACTATTTTTTTATTTCAATAATTATTATAATAATAAATTTTTTTATATGATAAGAAAAAAAGTTGATACACATTAGTGCATGTATTTCCGCTTTAGATCTAACTCAACTCTACAAAATTGGTATTAAAGTGAAGTTTTCTCTCAAACTATATTTTACACTGTCTCTAATTGATGTGAGACTTAGGCTTTCTCCAATGTAACCTCTCATTTCCAACTCTATTGGGCTTGGTAAGTGAATAACATAGTAGGTGGCATTTAATGTATTTAAGATATATGATAGAGACTTGTTTAACACTGGAAATGTATGACAAAATCAGAGGCAAAGGTCCAGTACAGTGGTAACACTGGAAAGCACAAAACAGACTCAGAGTTGCAAAACAGATTCTGACCTTGGCCTCTCAGCCTCCTCATCAATTATAAAAATCTACCATGTCTTCCCACTACTATTCTTTCCTTCCTTATTTCATATTTCTTGAGTTTTGAAATGTTTGAAGAGTAAAGACATGTCATGTTTTTGGAACATTTATGTTATTTAAGTTTCCTCATTAATAGAAGTTTCATGATGCCTCTTTAAAGTTTTCTATTACTTTACAGCTATTATTATTATGATGATAAATGCTAGGTTAAAGGAGTACATATTTTGAAAAAGGGCATACTCCCATGTTTCTGGCGAGCTCCTATAGATAATGATAAAGGAGGAGAGGGAGCCAGTTATTTGTCCAGGTGGAAAGCTGCTGGAATGGACTGCCTCCACTTCATTGCTGAGAGCTGTTCTGTGCAAAGTATTACAGAGAATTCAGTTAGAATATTGGTGGTTTTTGTTGGTGTTACAAAGGGTGCAGATGGTTCTCTCTCTAACCAAGACAAGTCAAAGGTTTTATACACTACAGAAGTGACATATACAATTTTTGCTTCTGGGGACGTTATCATAGAATGCAACGTGAAGCCAAATCCTGATCTCCCACCTTTACCACGTGTGGGAATTGTGTTAAATGTGGAAAAATCACTGGATGTAGTAACTTGGTATGGAAGAGGACCATTTGAGTGTTATCCAGATCGAAAAGCTGCTGCCCAAGTTGCAGTGTATGAACATAATGTTAGTGAGTTGCATGTTCCTTATATTGTTCCTGGGGAATCTTCCGGCAGGACAGATGTTAGGTGGGCAACATTCAGAAACAAAAATGGTTTTGGAATATATGCTTCTAAGTATGGTATCTCTCCACCAATGCAAATGAGTGCAAGCTACTATAGCACCTCAGAACTTGAACGTGCCGCACACAATGAAGAGCTCATTGAAGGAGATAGCATTGAGGTATGTATATCTTGCATCAATATTTCTGTACAGTTTCTTTCCACTGTTTTTGAATTGGAAAAATCCACTTCATCAGGGTGCAAATTAGAATAATGCTATAGTTTATGGTGAAAATGTGGTATGCTATTTTTAGATGTCAAGCAGAAAGCTGGGGCCCAAAGTTTACGTTGGAAAGGTTCAATATTTTCCAAAATTTGTGTTGGTTGTGACACTTTAGCAACTGTAGTAAATGTAATATTTGTTCAGTTTGTGCTGCATTTTAGTGCACTGTGTTTGTGTCTGTTCTGTGACCTGAATTTCTTCATGTACAATTAGTTGTTTTGAATGTTACTTGCTATGGTGATATTTAGTTTTCTGAGATGGAAATATAGCCATTTTTTTATATATTATCCCATCTTTCATAGAAACTTTTATTAGGGTGAAATTTGTTGTAGGTCTCTTAACATTTGGTAAAGTTTATATTGGTCCTTATGTGTCTAAAATGTGGTGGATTTCTTCTCTGGTCAAGACAAAATGAAGTATAAGGCCATCTCTGAGATTTTGGAACATCTTGTAAACAGACCTCTTTTTCTTACTAACATTTAAGTTTTCCTTTTTCTGAAGAAAAGAAAAGAAATACAACCAAAACCACTGATTTTGAAATGTATGGACTAAAATAAGCATCCATCCACCAAATCCTGAAGGACCTAAAACAAATTCTATTTTACCCTTGCTGTTATTATTGAATTTCCTATCCTGGATGTTTTATGGTATTACAGGTTCATCTTGATCACAAGCATATGGGGATAGGTGGAGATGATAGTTGGTCGCCATGTGTCCACAATGCGTATTTGATTTCTCCTGTGTCATACTCATTCTCTGTTAGATTGTGTCCTGTAACTCCAGACACTTCTGGGTATGACATCTACAAATCCCAGCTTCAAAACTCTTGATTTCATGGATCACATGACTTTATTCTATCCAAGAATAAGCATGTAGAAGAAGACAGAAGACTGGTATGTTTACAAAGACCTACTTCAAAGACACTTCAAAGCTGTTAAACATTTTCATGCAATCATTTTAGTTGGAAGCTTTATTTAATAATGTGGAAGGTGAATATAATCTTGTATTAACGAATTTGATCTATCTGAACAAAGTGGCCAGTTCCACAACTTGTTTAATTAATGTGCTGTAACTGTGATATGAATAATTTGTTGTTCTTATTTGAAGATTAGTGACGCTGAAATAAATGAAAATAATCTCCACGTTCTGAATTTGATTCTTACATATTTTTCTGAGATCACAAAGGGGCCCTTGAGGAAAAAATACATATCTTGAATTTTGGTTTTGTTTCCAATTTCCATTTTAAAGAATTTGGGTAATGATAGTCTTCTAGAATGGGTCCAACTTCCAACTTTTGATGAA
Organism: Vigna unguiculata; assembly: GCF_004118075.2. Taxonomy (NCBI): domain Eukaryota; kingdom Viridiplantae; phylum Streptophyta; class Magnoliopsida; order Fabales; family Fabaceae; genus Vigna; species Vigna unguiculata. The sequence goes on from NC_040289.1 coordinate 1,237,906, forward strand.
TTTCTTAAGTTATTCTTCATTTCGGAAGGAATTTTTCGAAACCCTAAAATGTATATCCGGAAATGAATGGGAATTAACTAAAAAAATGTCAAAATGAGACAAAAGTCTAAAGGAAAATTGTTGAAAGTTATAATTTTATATCTTTTTTAAAGTTTTTATCCATTTGGGTCCCTGGTTTTTTCTTATTTCTTTTATTTTCACCAATTTAACTCTAAATCTAATATGTTCATTTACGGTGTCATCAAGAAATAATTTAACTAATTAAAATAAATAATATATGAGTAAGTTGAGAATTTGATCAAAATTACAGTTTTTCCCAAATACGAAGGCAAAAATTGCAAGCAGAGGACCTAAACTGCGGATCAGAAATTGGAGAGAAATCAAAATTATAATCTAACCCAAAATGAAATTGCTATGAAAAATAATTAACGCAAGTTCGAAATTATCATTATTAATTTTTGTTATAGCTTTAATCAGCAGAATCCACTCCTTCAGAGTACAATAACTTTTTAATAGAATTTTGCATTTGAAACAGGATATGCAAAATATATTTAATTCTCCACATTTACTTTTGTATTCATTTTTAATATCTCTTGTATGGTTGAGATGGTTTTTTTTTTCTTGGCTTACCTATCATTGTTTTTTTTTCAGAATAATATTTTAACGTATCATTTTAAAAAATGTTTTGGTTTTAACCTAATTTAAATCATGTAATCAGTAAAAACCTGACTATCGATGAAGGAAAGGTGAAGCAAATAAATGAAGAAAACTAAACAATCTGAGAGTTGATAACCTACGAAATCCCACCAAGTCCTGAATTTTTGTATTTGCTCAATACACCAGAAAACTCATCACTGGAAGATAATTTCACTAATGGAAAGTTTACACTACATTCATAGACATGATTTGCCTAGCAAGACCAGGATCTTGCTGTAACAGTTCTCTCAAATTGCTTTCCACCTCTGCCATCTGCTTTTCCAAGTACTCTTTCGAGCTCTGTTCAAAGACACAGTAGAACAAGAACTGAATTTCATTCAAATGTTTTGGAAACTTGTATTTTTCTGCTTTAGAAATTTGGTTCAAATAGTTACATTTGTTTCAGATATGTGTTCAAAATAAAATGAGGATAAAAATGATGGAAGATAAGAAGTTTCTGGACAAATGAATGAAGGAGATGTACCTGTAATGTAGTAATTGAAGCTTCACCATCTGTAAACTTTTTCTCCTGTTCATTCATTAATGATGCCTTGGTCTCCAATACAAACCTGGTCATCATGTTAAGAGTGTGTTAAAGTATGCCTTTAATATTTTCTACAACAGCCCATAAATCAAGCTTTTGTGTACTCTATTTAGTAGCACGTTCAAAGAGGTAACCACGACTCACATTCTCCCTGCAAAAAAAAAAAACTGGACACATCATATCTCTGTAGAAAACTACGAAATGCCAATAGAAATACTTTCAAATTTGGTGGGTCACTTAAAGAACAGAAACAGCAAGATAAAATCATGATTTTCTTCACATACCAATAGATTTGTAAACATTAGTATCATCAGGAACTTGCTTTAGCTCTTCCATGGTCAAATAAGCGCGCTTTTTTTCAGCTTCTTTGGTACGCATCTGGTTTTGCACCTGCGTGTGCCAAGGCATAATATAAACTCCTCTCAGGCAAAATACAAATGTCAAGGTTTTCATTTCTTTTATATCCCACTTCTAACAACAATAACAAAAACCTTATTCCACTCGGTGAGGTTAACCCTTTTCTTTTTATCCCACTTCTAAATAAATAAAATTATATATTCTCTTTTAGAACTCAGATGTAAGTATTCTCAGTCAGAGCTGATGGCAGTGCAGCCTGCACATCCCAGCTCGCACACAAACAGTAGCATAACACTTGAAACACAGTAATGTATTAGCCATGACAATATACACTGCATAAAATCACTACTCGTCATAGTAATAGCGTGCATCAAATCACTCTTCTTCAACATAACAGCCTCTTTACAGTTATTCCAAGGACATTAATTAAATCCTCCAAAACAATAAGAATACACCCAGGAAACACATGTTAGAAAAAAACATGATCAACTTAAGAAACTAAAGAGGAACCCATTCCATTAGAATCCAGTAGGTTTAAGATGAAATATATTCTCCATAGGAGACAACCCTACTTGAGCTTGGTAAGACTATTGTGAACAGAAAATTTTCTTTCCAAATATTTGATAGGATTTCATACTCAAGACCCAACCTTGAAATTACCTATAAAGCTGAAAAACATTGAACCAGTTGAAATATACAATCAGACAATTAGAAGCCGATACTTAGCTTCATGTGAATCTAAATGAGTACAAAAACAACTTCACATTATCCACTGATCGCTTAAGGTGTAGGTCTCTTCCAATAAAACTCAATTATTCAGCTAGGTTCAATCAAATCCAAACAATAACAGGGAGGTTAGTTACAGAGATTTATGAAAGTTACAGGGAATAAATGTGCACCAAAATCTTGTATCCCTTTATATATAGTTATAAACTATACATACATAAAGGAGATATGAAGCTTGGTGTCCATATTTGTGTTCTACTTTGTCGCTATAACTTTCTTCCTTAATCTCTATTCTATCTTTATAACTATACACTTCAAATGATTCATATCTTTAACTAGACTGTGCAAACTTCCCACTGCTATTAATTTTTAAAAATAAAAAAGGCACAAAGTATCTTTATCCCCATATAACAACAATAATAATAAGAGATTAAGACAGATTATGACAAACCTGTTTTAGTTTTCCAGTAGTTTCGATCATGCGACCTTGAATCTCAAGGAAAGCCTACATTTTTGGATCAATAAATGGAAAAAAAAAAATTGTCATAGCCATTAGAAGAAGAACACTGCTTTATACAGAACGAAAGAGATAGAGTGTTTTTACAGTTTTGTTAGCTTCGTCTGCCATTTCGATCGATCAATGATAAGAGACAATCTTACAAATTTGTAACTTTCAAAAACCCTAACGCGATTGGATCAGAGGGAAAGGGATAAGGAGACGAAGTAGAAGTTACACACAAAACGCACCGTTTTGCGCTTTTTTATTTCACATTTTTTGATCAGATTGGCTGATATGTATACTATTCTTTTAGGTTTAAATTGCTTTTATTTTATGTTTTTGTTTACATAATTTGATGAGATGCGTTATTTTTGTTTTATAAAGTTTTAATTTGATTACATATTTATTAGTGTAAAATATTGATGTATTTGTAAGTCATAGACCGATTTTTCTTTTCAATAAAATTATTTAATTTTAAAAATTGAAAAATTAAATGTTAAGTTAAATTTATATAGGAGAAGAAAAAAAAATGCACATTTAGGAAACAATAAGAAGAAAAGTTGATTTAAATATTTTTGTATACACTTTTAAATCTTTTTCAAAATAAACTATATTTATTTCCTATTTCTTTATTGAAGAGATTAATTTTGATTCTGATTTTATTGAATTGTCATTCACTTTTTTCTAAATTAATTTAATTTTGGATAAGAATGAAAATGATCCGTTTTTCTTTATAAAACATAAATCTTTAAATTTTTAAAATATTTAAGAATTTTGTTGCTTTTTCTAATAATAACTTTCTTCTCAAATTTCCTTTAATACATGTAAACTCACACTCACTTCTTACATTATATTTGTTTTTCTACAACTTTTTTAAGTTTACTCAACCATGTGACATCCCTTCCTTTTCCCTTCAACAAATAATTTTAAATTTCTTCAATCTTAAATTTAAAATACTTAAATAATATTTTAAGTTTAAACAAAACATAAAAAAATTATATAAGCAAAAGATATATTAAAACTGTAGTCAATTTAAAATTAATACAAGCATTAATATTATAACAAATAATTTTTAATTCAATAAAATGAAACATAAGAACTTACTGACAGATTAAATCCTATGTACTCACTAGTATAAAAAAGTTCACTTATTGAATAAATAAATTATTTAATCAAAATACATCGTCAGTAATATTATAATAACATGAATTTAAATTTTAAATGTTACATTTAAATCATTAACAAACAGACACCAATAAATTTGAATACATTAATAGCAATATATTTTAACCACTCTTTCTTTTATCATTAATCTTTATTGATACACATAACTTTTAATTAATTATTTATTTTCATTTTAAAATTTTAAGGAAATCAGCAATATTTAAAAATAAGATTTTTATCACCCAATCCTGTTTATACAAAGTCCACATATCCAATCAACACATAATTAATAACTAACCTGAATGGATTATAATAGCTTAAAGAGAAACACATAGTAACAGCCAAATCCAGCCAGATTACTCCCTCAAAGCACGTTTCATAGTAGAAAGAGTTCATTTGATTACAAACATAAACTTAATAATTAAGCACCTTGCATGAATGCTTAAGGAACTTTGAAAGATTGACTAAAAAATCTAGCATGGTCGAAAACAACTAGGCCAATTGAAAAGACATGGGCTAATGTTGAAGACCTAAACAAAGTCACTAGAAAACATCAACTTGCTTCAGTTTCACCTTTCAAACCAGTATCTGTTGGACTCGTTGAGTTTGTTGAGCTTTCTGATGCTTTTACTACATTTGGTAGGTACTTCCAACAGCGTTTGTGAACTCCACTAATTTTTTTTGGAGCATCTGCTAATGGCAAACCTGCAATAAGTTGAAATTTATCAATTTAAGCCAGCAAACAAGTACTGAAAAAGCCACAGTATTTACACAATGCTTCATACAATCTATACTTTATGCTTACATTATGCTTCGCAAAGTATTCACTGAGAACTTATCAAATAAAGCTGCCGAGTTCTAACAAGCAACAGAAACTATACTGAAATAAGAAAAAGTATGTCTACACTGTGAAATAATAAAAAAAATTAAGTGATTTATAATTGAGATCATAAATAGTATGATATGGAACATGAATGAAACAAACAAAGAAAGTTAACACCAAGTGATAGCAAATGAATGGAGTGCCGCGTGTGGCATCATTCATCCAAACTTTTGCGCACTAGTTCAATCCTCTCACAGGCAAATTGCTTTTTAAATAAAAGAGATAACTGAATTTTGGCACAAGAAAGAAGACACTGAAGAAAAACAACAAGTTGGTCCTGTAATAGCAGCCCCCAAGTCTAGAAGTGGTGCCACACAGAAGCAAGGTTGACAGCAACAAAGGAACCGGCTCGGTCTGCTCAAGCGGAGTCAGAGGAATGGAAGAGGAAGTACAATACCGTCATCAGAGAAGCAAAATCTCTTTAGAGAAAGTTAAAAAGGTTGAGCATGATGAGAAGGGTATACAAACTCTGAGCATAGAGTTTAAGGTTACTGAGACAAAGATAAGAAACTATGATGCAAAAATGTTTTCACTAAGAATTTACATTAAAGACTTGGCTGAGAAGTTCAAAGTAGTAAGAGCAAAGGTCAAATTATATCATAGGGAAGCGATGGTATTTCAGCAGAAGACTAATCTTGAACAAAAGATCACATTGTTGATGTCTTCACAAAGCAATTTTAACCAGCAGGTTAAATTTCTGGGAAAGAAGCTAGGAGTTTGCAGCCTTCAAGGCAAGAAGGAGTATGTTGTCAGAGCAGTTTTAATTTTAATTTTGCATAAGTCAATTATTAAATTGACAAGAACATGTTATATTGTTTTTATTGTCAGTGGATTAGTTAGTTTCAGATTTGATTATTCAGTTATTAGTAACAGCAGCTCCTAAAACAGTTGAGCAAGATTTCTATTTAGTTATTTCCGTGTACTAAATACAAGATATATCCAATAAAAGTTACAGGCTTCTGCAATTCAAAATATTTATATTATTTCCTTGCACAATTTTTTTTTTTCTATCCTCAAACAAAAACCACACATATTAAGAACTCAGAAAAGCACTCTTAGCCTAGCCAACTATTACTGAAGAATAGAAGTGCAGCATTATTATCAGCGCCTTCAACAAGCAGACTCTGCTGCATATAAAATTGAAAAACAGATTATCCTAAGCCAGAAACACTTCTCATACAACTTATGACACTAACCACTTTTATAAGCAATCCCCCATGCTTTTCCATGTCTTCCATCCTGCAAAAACATACGTAAATAACATTCAGAAAGAAAGAAAAACAGAGAAATAAATAATAGTGAAATGCAAAATAGTGGAAATCCAATACAAACAATAGGACAAAAAAAAAAAAACAGAAGTTAAGCACCTTGTAGAGATTGAGTTTAGTGATTTCGTAAGAAACTTCATTCCAGTGAGATTTGGCCATGTGGTAGCCAATTCCCCAGTTAGGTAAGAACTGAGCCACTTCAAACAAGTTCTTCTTCTTCCTTCGCTTCGATTTCTTAGGGTTCTGAGCAGAGGAAACAGCAGAAGAAGAAGTAGAAGAGGAATCAGAGCTAAAGGCTCGGAAGAAGTTGAGAGAAGACCTTAGTAAAGGAGAGTTTCGAAAAGATTCAACTCTGCTACCAATTGCACTTGTCATTGCTTTTCTTTCAAAATCCCTATGAAGAAGCAAATCCAAAATGTCAAAAGTCATGCACCTAATCATCCCAATGCCATAACATCACAGAAAACAATTCCGCCATTGCCACAAACATAAAATTTCCATATCATGTGAAAACAGTAAGATTTACAACATTTGATGAAATTCACAGACTGAGAAACAGATCGGTAATCACTCAATAAGTAGGAAAAATAGGGCAAACAATGAGTCTCAAAGACACATAGGCTCACTTGTTTCGGTGGTGTGCCGATTGCGAGTTGCGATCGCTTGAAACGTCAGTTGTTACAAGATTATCAGTTGTTACAAGATTAGTAGTTGTGTCATATCACTCATAAACCCTAACTCCTTTCAAGATTTCTAAGGTTCTTTCGATTTCTCTATTTACGTAATAATTTTTTAAAAAAATATATTAAATACAGTTTTAGTATTTAAATTGATGTAAAATTAGAATTCTTTAAAATTTGATAAATTTTTGTCCTAAATTTAAATTTAAATATAAGAATATCATTTTTTTTAATTCGTTTAACGATATCAAAAAGTGACATTTTCAAACTGGAATTTGTAAAAGTTGAATTTTGAAAATTGAGTTAAACGTTAAAAGATAATTCAATATAAATATTGATTTTTTTATATAATAATAAAAAAAGTTATACTTATTTATTGATTTTTATGTAAATATTGGTTTTTTTTAATATAATAAAAATTTTATACTAGAAAAGTTTTGATTTTATCAGTTATGTTTGAATTTTATTAAGAATTAAAGTGATTAAATATTTTTAATAATAATTTTATAAAAAGAATTAATATTAATATACAAAATAACTATTAAAAATATTAAATAAATTAGAAATTTAAATGTAACTATAATTTTTATTATCCTAAAATTGAAATAGGTCTATATTTATTTTAATGTTTAAATATAATTAATATAACTATATTTTTATATTAAGATTATAATATTTTTTTATATATTAAAATCGAAATAGGTTTACATTTTGTCCATATCTTACTGTTTATTAAATAATTTAATAATAATAATTCTTTTCTGTGAATTTTTTTATATTTATAATCAGTACCTCAATAATAATATATAAATTAATGTTTAAATATTTAAAAAGAAAATTGTTAATTTGGACCCTAAATAAAAAAATATTTTGATAGAAGAAACTCTAGATTTATGTGAAGTGGTGGTTGGTAAGAGAATAGTGAAATGAGTAACAGACAGAAGAGGAAGAGAGAGTGTGGTTTTGTTTCTAATGGACTTTCTTCTCATTCACTTGTTTCTCTTTCTTCCAATCCTTTTCTTCACTTTTCTGTCTCTCCCTTTTCCATTCCCAACCTGTAACTCACTATCTCTCTCCTTGCTACTAATTTTCCCTTCTTTCTCACACACAACACAACTATGAGACAACCTCGTAGACACCTTCCACACTTGGAATTCTCATTCAGTTTTTTACACCTTTTTTTTCTTCTTTTTGTATCAATATGGATAGAATTGTTACAATAATTATTATGCAGACCAAACAACTATTGATGTCGATTTTTAATTCTTATGTTAATTTGTCTTTTGTTGGTTTGAATGCAGGATATCAGAGTTTGAAAAATTCAGTATTTTAGTGTTAACCAGTTACAATTTGTAATGTATGGTGAAAGTTATAATTACAATGATTTCTTATTAATTGATAGTGCAAAGATTTTTGTAAACATTGCATTAGAAATTGAACCTTTTTATTATTGTATTGTTGGTGTTGCTGCTGTGTAGAGCTACATGGTTTTCTGAACGAAGTACATACATGACATTTTTGTTATAGTTTCTTTTACTTTTTCAGATTTTTGGGCTTGGAAGTCACAGTTGTCTCACCCAGTGGCTGATTTGGTTTTGAGGAATGGGGTGATATATACTAGTGATGATTCTCTCCCATTTGCAGAGTCCATGGCAGTGGCGAATGGGAGAGTTCTTCGTGTTGGAAACCATTCATTTGTCAAGGTTATAATATTCTTGATGCTAAACTCAGTTCTCCGTTTACTTAAAAAAAGGCAGAGCAATTTCATTGTAGTTTAACTTTCAGGCATGCAGGGTAAAATTTGTTATATTTAAAGTGGCTTTTTAAATAATTGTTACAGAAGTCAACAAATCTACAGTATATGACAATATGGATTTGGAAGACACTCTATAACAATTTTTAAAGTGTTAATGCATTCCAATTTAATTCATTCTATTCAATTCAACCCTGTTGTTGTTGCTGCTACTCATGTATGTGGCGTTCAATTGCAAACTGGGTCTGACCCAGATGTGCTTTTCAACATTTATGTAGGAGTTGGAGGGATATGGAACTCAAGTTTTGGATCTTGGTGGGAAGGTTGTGGTTCCTGGGTTCATTGATTCTCATGTGCATTTCATTGCTGGTGGATTGCAGGTTAAGTCGATGTCCCAGTTTTCTGAATGTTTCTTTTACCTCTATTATGTGCTTCAGTCTGGGTTTGCTAACCTAGTTTTTTCTGAAATGATCATCTGTTACCGGCTAGACAATAAGAAGATTCTTGTAATCTCTAACGTTTGATTCTTGAATACTTATGAAAAAACTACTATTCTATCAATCAATTGCAGTTCAGAAGTGTGCTCATCAGAAAGTCAAATTGTTAAGGATGGATTCTGGTTGTCTATAATAGGAGGCTTGAATCATTTGCATGTCACCTAATTTTTATTTTTCTATCTGAGAAGTCCTTTATGTTTATAAACCTACAATATGTTCCCTGTCTTAAAACTCCACCTGTAGTAACAGATGATGCAGGTGGAGCTGAGAGGTGTTAACAAAAAGGAAGAATTTGTTAGAAGGGTCAAAGATGCAGCACAAAGTAAGCCTTGAGCTTTTGCATTCTTTTTCATAGTTATGAGGGAGGATAGTTTAACACCTATCTAGTAGTTTCCTTGATGATCATCATATTTGTCAAACTGTTAATTCATATTTGTTTAAGTGCTGGCTCAAATGCGAGCTGTATGTATTCCACTTTTCAAACTTGATTGAGGTTCCATAATTAAAATTATCTTCTAAATATTGTATTGATGCAACTAAAACAAAGTTGAGCATAATTATGGTTGTGTTTCTATATTTCATAAATCAATCATTTGATTCCATTAATTCTTAGTCTGAATCCATCAGATATATTTGTCTCATTTTTCCTTTTATTAGTAGATTCATTGGAGTTTATTAGTTTTACCTGTTCACCACCTAATGAACTATTAGATAAGATTGACATTCTTTCTGAGTAAGCATACTCTGGAATAGAAGGATTAAAGGCTGGTGGTTAAATCCGCACCACTATGTTCATCAAATGGGAAATATCACGTTGAACAATTTTCAAACTGGATGCCTCTGAGTCCTGAATTATGTTAGTTATGATGTTTACACATTTTGTACACTTTTGGATTTAGGCTCAAAACAAGGTTTCTGGATTTTGGGTGGTGGATGGAACAATGATCTATGGGAAGGAGATCTGCCTGCTGCCTCTTGGATTGATGATATTACTCCTAATAATCCTGTGAGCCCTTTACATATGTTCTTTCCTTTATGGAAATCTCCATTCACAGCAAAACTAATCTTATTTGAAGTTTATGAGCAGGTTTGGCTTTCAAGAGTAGATGGCCACATGGGCTTGGCTAATTCAGTGGCACTAAAGTTGGCTGGGATTACAAATTTAACAGATGATCCAATGGGGGGAATTATAGTGAGGGCTGCAAATGGAGGTAATATTATCAGGTTTCATGTTAATTAAAGAAATATAGCGTCTATTGTTTATTAGGAAAAAATAGACATTGTTTGATATTGGTAAATATTGTTGATATTGTTTATAACAATATCTTCTATTTACCATATTTATGTTTGGTTGCCATATATATTGTGTATCACTCTTAATTATAAATACATTCACTCTATGTATATTTTAGACATAAGGGAAATTAACCCTATATAGTTTTTCTCATTTAACAAGGTGAATAAGCATTGTTAGATATAAAGCCATTTATCAGTCTCCATCCAATCCAACTGCTTAAGCTTTTATAATAGTTTCCCTTGGACATGGTAGCAAAGCCTTTATGACTAAAAGTCAAGCATTTAATTCTTACCATCTCCATAATTTACACCTAGTTGAATTTCAACTATAGGTTAAATGGTCTTGTACGATGTTCATTCTTTTAGCTCATAGGTTCTTGCATGATGGAGCATTTTGAGAGAGTGACGGTCTCTGCAGTATGAATTGTATACTTGAAGAAGAAAATACTATTACATCTTTTTATTCCATAAATCAATATAGTGTAATACAGTATCAAATATATATGATATGATATGCTCTGAAACAGAAAATAGGGAACTTGTGATAAAAGTGATTAAAGATGTTCAGCAATATTCAACAAAATAAAACCATTCATGAGCCTCTACCTTATAACCTGAGCTTTTACATAAGTCCTTAAAAAGCATATTGACGTGTCTTATTGTCATTCCATGTTCAACCTTTATTGCAATTTCCAGTGGCATTTTGCTGTCACTATCATGTTATACTATTCACATGTTTGGTGGTCTGCTTCATGTGTTTTCTAAAGCAGATTACATGTTATAGTCTCTTTATTGAATCTATTTTAATGAAATTTGTTAGACTTATTGTGTTTCTCTCTATCAGGTCACCCATATATATTTAGTCTTATACTCAAAATGTTCCATTCTTGATATGAGGGGAAGGAGCTTTTGAGATCTTACATCAACTACAAATATAAACAAATTATAATGAATGCAAATTTCTACTTACAAGTCGATTTTGTAAAATTGAGTTAGACTTAAAATACGATCAATAAATGAATTTATTCCAATATAATACTGCTAATTTCATTTCAAGATTCTTTTTTGTTCTAGGAGTAATTGATAAGCTATCTGCAACTTTGTAGCGCTCGGCTTTCCATTTTATGTTTTCCTTCCCTCTTCTCTCTGCTGTATATATAACCTCCTTTTGTAATCTTCGCACATCAATGATATCAATAATAATTTTCTTTTCCCTAAGCCTTTACTTCTCTTTTCCTAATTCTCTTCCTGTTTCTCTTCTGTTCCTTCTCTGTCCTGGGGAGCTTCTTTGTGTTCTTTAATGGTAAAATGCAGAAAGTCTAATAGTAATTGTTGTTATTATGCAGAACCTACTGGAGTACTAATTGATTCTGCTGTGACACTTATGACCTCCCTGATTCCGGAGGATTCAGTAGATGATAGGAGGGAAGCGTTGCTTAGAGCAAGCAGTCTTGCCCTAACAAGAGGGCTGACCACGGTTGTTGATATGGGAAGATATTATCCTGGGTTTTCACCTGAACTTTCTTGGGATGATTTTTCAGGTTTTATCTAAAAGTATTAATTGATTTATATTTAAGTTTTTTTTTCTTCATTTTCTAATTGTGGTTTCTTTGTCATTTTGTTTCCTTTTATTTTGAATATTACCATAATGCCAATGTAGTCACAAGGCAAAGATTTATAGCAAGCAGTTCCTGCTGTTCTAAATATTGAACTATACATAAAGAAAACCACTTGATCCATTCAAATGCAATATAAAGTAATGGATTTATTAACAATGAGGCCATAGAATACTTACCCAGTTGCTGTATTCAATTGCATAACTTCATCTGTGTGATAGCTTGAGTGATCTAGATTATATTTTTAATATTTGAATAAATTAAGAAAAAAGGAGTAGGAAAGCATAGATGATGTAATCCTAAAGCCAAGTTTCAAGGATAATGCCTTTTTGTAATTTGAAATAGAATTACTTTTCCTCTTTTTTTATGTGATATGTAAAAAGCCTTGTTGAGCCTAGTTGACTATTCATTTTATTGTTATTTTGAATTGCGCAGATGTTTATCAATGGGCTAATTCAATGTCAAAAATGAAAATTAGAGTATGTTTATTTTTTTCAATGGAGACACGGTCACGTTTGGTGGTATGATTCCTTTCTAACTTAAGATTTATTGAAAGTTTAGTGTATTCTTCACTCTGCCTTTTCTAGAGCATACTTCTATGTTCCTTCTTTTCTATCTTTCTGCTTTTGAAAGTTAACTATTCACTTATCAAGGAAATTTTTGAAGAGGAAAGTATCTAGTTTAGATAAATTAAAAGCATTATAATATTCAAATCACAAGCATATTTTCTTGCCTTTCTTAATGTCTTGGAAGTTGTCCACTGGATTTTTTCTTCATGTGAGAACGCTTTGTTGTGCCCCTCACAATTAAGATAACTTCTGTTGGAGCTTGATACAATGGAAGGGAAAATTAGCCACAGGCAATTACAGTAGTTAATTAGTCAGTTATAGGAATCAACTTGATATAAATAGGGGGAAATAAGAGGAAATGATCCACTTTATCTTTTTATCATTTGAGAATTGATTTTTTCTCTTCCCTATTTTCTACTTTACTGAATGTTGAACTATGCATGAAGAAAACCTATTAATCCGTTCAAATGAAACATAAAGTAATGGATTTACAGCAATATGTTGGAGGAGTTATCTCCCCTACTTTATGTTCTTTCTTTTTCTCTAATTTGGGTTCTAACAACTTCCTCCCCACTAATTAGCTTACAAGTTCTTCCCAAGGAACGCTTACGATTTAGTCTAGTGAATGCTTGCCCAATTTGCTACATTTGGAGCATTTGGATTGAGAGGAACTCTTGAATTATAGTAATCAAAACACCAATATTGCTTTATCATTGAACAAGTTGTACATGTTTGGTTTTTGAGGAATCCTAACATTCATTGAGAAGATCAGGAAGGGTCACTAAAATAACTTCCTTGGTAATCTGCTAATAATATGAGGAATGCTAACAACACTTCTTCTAACACTCTTTCAAAAACTCTTCATTAATGGTTGAAATTGATTGAAAAACACCAAATTTTATGGTTCTCACTTACCATTTAATGATTCTCTCTCCTTATTTTACCAATGTAAGAACTTCCAGACATATCTTTTATTCCAGAAAAATGATAGCTAAAATGTCTTAACTTGTAGTATTATATGTAATAGGTAAACTCTTCTTTTGTCTTTTTTAATCAGTTTAGCTTTTATTGCTTGAGTTAATTCAAAATTCAACTAGTGTTCTTATTAGAATTGAGAACAAATTAGACCTGACTAAGCCGCAAAAGCTAAATAGGATCTTAACACATCTATTCACCCAAACTGGACATTTGAACTATAGTTTGTAGTACTGTATATTTGTGGATGTCTCAACACCAAGTTTGGGATGGCTTTGATAATTGATACCATATTCAAATTGCGATTGGTCTAGCCTAAATTAACTTAGAAAGCTAGTTCTAAGGGAGGAGGGTTTCACCATATGCCAAGATCTTAATAAGTGTTTGATTTCTCTGTGTATTTGGTATTACACTAATAAATGTTGTAAACTATATTTTTATTTTTCATGTCGATTTTAACATTTGTCTCCTAAAGTTACATTTTTTTTCTCCTTAGGATTTGATTAACAAAGTTGGCCATACCTTGAGCGAATGGATTTATATTGGTGGTGTTAAAGCTTTTGCTGATGGGTCTTTGGGTTCCAATAGTGCATTGCTTTATGAGGTGAGGCCAGATATTCACTTTTTCAGTATAAATTATCTGTCGATAATTTTTAGAAAAAATCCATTTATTTATCTGTTTTCTGCCACTTTTTTGTTTTTTTAATGGATATGGGTGGGGAATGACAAGGAGCACCTTAGTTTATAGACTTAAATTTAGCATATATCCTAGGTTAACTATGCACATTCAAATTTTGTAGCCGTATGTTGATGAGCCAGACAACTATGGTTTACAACTAACTGAACCTGAAGCACTTCTCAACATGACCTTGGAGTCTGATTTATATGGTCTACAGGTGATTGTTCTTTTGTTCTTAGTTGCCAAATTCGTGTGTGTATATGAGATTTCAGTTACCAAATTGTTGATTCATTACAGGTTGCTATTCATGCTATAGGAGACAAAACAAATGACCTTATCTTGGACCTATATAGTTCAGTAGCTTCTGCAAATGGTATGAGAGATCGAAGATTCAGGGTAATATTTTTGCTTAAACATAGCAAGCTTTAATAATTTTCTATTGATAGTGGGGAGATTTTGCTTGAGAAATGTTTGTTCTAACATAATCATTGTGAGCCAAGTTAGTAATGAACATAAACACTACTTTCAGATTGAGCATGCCCAGCAGTTGGCAGCCGGAACCCCTGGCCGATTTGGTAAACAGAGGGTTATTGCTTCCATGCAGGTTTTTCTTTTTTATTATCATTATCTTGTGTTTTTTCATTACTATTAATATTATGTATATGCCAGAGACATATATGGAAAAAGACATGAATTTGTTAGGACAGACTTTATTTTAGTTGTATCTTTAGTCGATGTGCACATCTCTAATCTCCAATACCTTCCTTGTTATATATGTTTTGACAATGTAAACAATGTCTCTTAAAAGATCTGTAGTATTTTCTAACTACCAATATTTAACAGCCAGATCAATTGTTGGATGATGCTGACTATACTAGCAAAAAGCTTGGCAAGGATAGGGCAGATACAGAATCATATTTGTTCCGGTCACTCTTAAATAACAATGCATTAGTGGCATTTGGTTCTGACTGGCCGGTAAGTATGTTGTATTTATCACTACTCGTCACCTTGCACAGTTTCATATTCCTTAACACTAGTTTAGAAGTACTTTTCACAACATCATGTCTCTCTTTGACAGGTGGTAGACATCAATCCCTTAAGTGGCATTAAGACAGCAATGAAGAGGACACCTCCCACTTGGGAAAGTGCATGGATTCCATCCGAATGCATTTCACTAGATGATGCAATAAAGGCGTAAGATCATGTTATTCTGATGTTATGTGACTTGTTGATTTCTTGTCTGTTTGTGATGTTATTGGGAGCCACTTTATGTGGACTGGCACTGAGTGGAAAATTTTTACATATTGTTGGTTTGTCAACTCAAGAAATTAGTCAAAATATTATATAACATTAGTATCATGATTTAGTACTGATGGCCTGATCTATATTTTCATCTGTACACATGTACAACAGAAAAAATGGAATTGAGAGAGACATGAGCAAAAGTTTTCCAGGAATATAACAATAACATATGTTAGAATTTTGGATTTGTTAAAGTATAATTCAACCTCACAAAACCGGTTTATAAGGTTATAATTGTCTCCTACTAATGTATTTCAATTTAATCCCACCATTGATCAATATAAAATCTCTGACATTCTCTTTACAAGTAGAATTAGACATCTGAAATTTGAAGTTTGCAAGATTGGACATTATGGATAGTTCGATAACCGTCTAATAACTAGTGGTGTGAAAGACTCAACAACAATTACTGGAAAAGCTCTGGTATTATCTTAAGATTTAGGTTAGAATCTAATTCAATACTATAAAATGGTTTGTAAAGTAAGAGTTGTTTCTCCATTATATATTTTTGTTTGATCATATTCATAGTTGTTAATTAGTGGACTTTAAGTCTAACTCAACCTTACAAAACCGACTTGTAAGATGAGGTTTATACACTTATTTATATACTATAAACTTGTCTTATTTCTGGTCATTGTGGGATCTCCAATAATAATCAATGTATGGTTTCCAACAGGATCTAATAGATATGGTTTGTGGGATTACCTATTAACTCTATAATCATTTGCATCTCAGAGGACAAGTTCCTTAGCCCTCATGCCTATCTGAATTTGGTATGCAAAACAATCATAGTGTGGGTGGCTTTTAAATAGTGGAGAGACCACTTCTTCAGTGCTTGGTACTTTACAGAAATTTTCACCACAATGCTGTGTAGTTCTTTTTGTTTTTTTCTTCTGATAGTGGTTACAAGGTACATTCCCCACTTCTTCATAGGACATTTTTAGGAAGTGTATTGTTTCATTTCATGTAAATCTATATCTGCTTGAGTGGTGCACTAGTGCTCTTTCCTTATATGATCATATTTCAACTTCAAGTTCATCATATACATGATTTTCTTTTGCTATTCTTGCATGATACTAAAACTCTCTGGCCTTCACAGTTACACCATTTCTGCTGCTCGTGCAAGCTTCCTTGACAAAGATCTTGGATCCTTATCTCCGGGGAAACTGGCAGATTTTGTCATATTGTCCACCGATTCATGGCAAGACTTTGCTGAAGATGCAGATGCATCTATTGAGCAAACATATGTTTCTGGTGTGAGAGCATATCCTTGAAGCCCTTTCATTCAGTTAGATGATAAATTTTTGGTTAAATTAGAAAAAAATCACTGTTTTCATTTCAGTCCTATATGAAAAAACTCTACATTTTAGTTGATATAGTAAAAAATGCATAAGAACTGGTTTGTGAACATTACAATGGTGTTTGATCTGTTTCTTGATCTTACTCTTGATAACATTTGGTTAGTTCCTTCATGAAAAAAACTACACTACATGGCAAAATCTCTACATTTTTTGTCTCAAAAATCTCAACAATGGTAAAATTTGGATAAATTGTAGAGACTGATTTAGAGACAGTTTGTATTAGTTGGGGATAAAATATATGGTTAATAACATACATAAAAAGAAAGTTACAGTGGCAATTTTAATTTACGAATGAACTCAATTGTTATTCTCTGATGCATATGATACAATGTAATGGGGTGACACTCAAGTGCAAAACATTTTGACATACTCAAGTTCATGTAATCAAAACACTTTCTTGCCTTTGGTTAAAAATGGAATAGTTTTCACTTTTCTTAGGAAAGTGGTGTAGTAACTCATTGTGGTATACTAAATATCTTTTCTTTTCTTTTCATCATTAGCATAAAACGAAGTCCTCCAATATATATAATATATATTAGTTTAGATAATATAAAATTTCTCATCATAACAATTAGGTTTATTTCATGATTCATCATAGTATATTTTTCTTTTGTACCTCACTGAAAAAAATTATTTTGCTTTTGAAGGAAGATACAATAGGAAAGAAAATAAAAGAAATGATGAAAAAAAAATGGAAGGGTTATTACCTTATATGGTATTATCCATTGAAAAAGACTTGAAGGGAAATTTTCATTCTTTAATTTTGCTTTATGAAAAGCAATAATAGTTCATTTTCATAGTATTGAGTGAGATGAAAATATGACCCATAATAGGTAAGAATCGATTCCTTTCTTCTCCCCATAATTAAAGAAAAAGAGAATTTGCATTGAAAATTAATTACTTTCATTTTTTAAATTTAGAATTAAACTATATCAAAATCTGAAATAGATATAAATTCTAATTTTTTAAAAACTAAAAATATATTTAACTTTTGAGAAAAATAGTTTAGAAACTTTGAATAGATGATTGATAAAATGCTTATGTTTCCTTTAAGCTTTGATTAAAAAAAATATAGTATTTTTGATAAATCTTTACATAAGAGATGATTAATAGATAAACTTTTGTTATTAAGTTTCGTAAGACATTATCATGCTATTACATTATTTGCAATTTTTTATAAAACATTTTTTTTTATGATTTATCTTGTATAACATTATATATTGATGAAGAAGAGATAATGAAATCCACAAATATTACCGTCTCTCTCTATCTCTTTCAAGAAAAAGAAAGTTCTTAACTTTAAATTTATCATGGGAAGGTAATCATAAATTATTTTCATTTTTTCCCTCTACATATTTCTTATTATTCAGGTAAATATTCACAAAATTTGATTCATTTAAAGACACAAAATTAGCCGTAAACTAATTTGATGTTGTAAAATATCTGTTGATTTAATTTTAAATATAACTTCAATCTGAGTTAAATCCGATTTTTTTTTTCAACTTCTGCAATCCAGAAACTCGTTACATTATATTCAAAATTTATCAAATACAATTTAAAAATAATTTGTCAAATATATTAATGTAGTTGAAAATTTCATTAAAAGTACACCATATCTTCAACTAATCAACAATCCTACAGTATATCCTAAAATTGAGTTGAAAGTATAATAAACATTAAATATATGGATAATAGTAAAATCTTTTAGACAAAATAAAAAGTATCATTTGGGATAAGTTGAAAACTTAAACTATTACAATTTTTTTCTTTTATTTTCAAATTTTTTTTTTAACATTTTTTTAATATTGCTTTTGTAAATTTCAATTTGTATTGTATCAATTTGAAACATTATGAGGAGAAAATGCCAAAGTTTGCTACATTGCAGGATCCTTGTAATTCAATTGATCTATAGTAGTCTATGCTATGCCCTAAACCTAACCCTACCTAAGGGCTAAGTTAGCCTAAACTTTTTAGTTTTTACCTACTTTTGTCAAGTACGTACCTAGACTAGGGCTAACTAAGGCACACCACTACCCTCTACTTTTCTTTCTTCTGAATAACCTAAAATTCTAAATTCTAATCTCATTAATATTTAACTTTTTTTAAAATATATATTTCTATTATAGTAAAAATGTAGTAAAGTATCTAACTTGTTGTGAGATTGTTTACTTAATTAACCTTTAATTATACTTTTTAATGAAATTAGTCAATAATAAAGTGTTAAAGAGAAAAATGTCTTAGATTGTCCAACATATATGGCAAATCCCTTAAAAATGATGGTGTTTCATATTTTTATCACTCAATTTATTATTATATGTTTTATTTGTTTTTATTATAATAATAATAATAAATAAAATAATTTAATTTTTACTTTTTTTTGTTGACTCATTTAACCAATTTCCAATTTTAATTTTTTATTTTATTTTTCATCTCTCAATATTAAAAGTATACAAATTGAAAAAAGCTTCAAAAGTTAATCTCTTGACATATTCGTAGGTGTTATCTTTAATTTATTATATAATCTAACAAGTTGATATTAACTTTTATTTTATCCTTATTTTTCATGTTTTTTTAAATCACACAAAATTAATCATTTTTATTATTCTATAATTATTTATCATTTAATATCCTTATTATATATATATAATTATATATATATATATATATAATTATAATTATAATTTTTTCTTTGATATTTTACACTTATAAAAAGAATTATATAATCTCGATATTTAATACTTAATAATATCATTTCTTCTCTCGTTTCGTTATGGGAATGAAAAAAAGAAAAAAATTCATATTGTTGAATATGGGAGATAGAGACAAAATAATTTTTTTTACTTTTGGAGATAGAATGGTTAAACTCACACTCATCTTCGTGTCTCATTTTCATATCTAATGAAGAGTTGTAAATTTAATTCTTGGGATTCATACATTTCTATTAAAAGTTTCGATAAAAGTTTTCTTTTTTTTTTGTTTATGTTTCAAATTAGTTTCTGCATTGAAGTTTCGATATCGACAAGAAAAAAAGTTTCGCTGAAAAATAGTTTGAAGTTTAAAATTATCATTTTAATTTAAATTACTTCTTAAAAAAGTTGACAGCTTCTCAAAATGTTAATCACACCAACCTGCCAAATAATCAAGAAAACGTGAATCCTTCTAATTTTATGATGAATCGTCAAAATTGTAATGGATGTTTGCAAAGATGATTTCTTAATTTGTATGAACCTAAAAAGTATTAATATATATATATATATATATATATATATATATAATTGACTTTATCACTAGTCAGTGTGAGATATTAACACATCATTCTCACATTGAGACATATACATCTCGAACATAAGATTAGACATTAATAGATAATTCGATAGAAGTTTGATAATGAATGAAATCATCAGTGACGAATCTTACAAGAAACCGAGGGAGGCCTTGGCCCCTCAATTTTTTTTAATATATATAATTTAAAATATTTTTTAACTTTAATATATTTTTCATATATTTGACACCCATAACAAATTTTATATATCTATATAAAGATTTTTGCACCATCAAAATATTTGTTGAAAATCCACCACTGGGAATAATAAGCCCAACAAATAACAAACTAGGACAAACTTTAACTCATGGATATCATATTAAGAAATAGATTTTAAATTTAACTCAACTTTACAAAACGTGATTATAAGAGGAGGTTTATATCCACTTATATATCATAAATTAGTCAACCACAAAATCGATATGAAACTTTCGAAAGTTGATAAAACAAGTCAACATAACACATAAGTTGGCTCACCAGGATTTGAATTGAAAAATAGTTAAAAATTTTATAATTAGATTCACCCATTACAAGTTGGTGGAGGTTAGCTGGGTTGACTTTATTAAATATAATTTATTTTATATATTACATGTGGATTCACTTAGTTATATTTTTTTCAATCCTACCAAACTCATATTCGTGATGAACCAAGTTAACTAAAGTTTAAATATTTTTTATATATAATCTTTATATGTTATTTAAAGTATTAAGTTATACCAACTACAATCATAATGATATCATATGACATAACATAAGGATGAATTCATCTTTGAAACATTCATAATTTAAATATATATATATATATATATATATATATATATATATATATATATAAAATATAAAATAAAATTTCACATAAGAGAAAATTAACATTTACTCAAATATGTTGTGATCACTTGAGTTACATAACTTCTTGCATAAACATGGAGTTCTACCATTAACATCCAATTTGTCTCATCTCACTTAAAAACGATTACATGTTGTTTAAGAAAAAAAATGAAAAAGATAAAATAACAAAAAACAAAATGCCATGATTGATTTATCTTTATCTAATTGATCTGAATTCCTTAATTATGTAATCTATTTATGAAAAAGATAAATAATCAATCATAAATCTTAATCATCACTCTTCGTATATATAACCTATTTGCGAAACGATAAAAAATATGTATCATAACTTAAAAAAAAAAAGTTAAAGTATTTAGAAGTTTAGAAGAAAAAAGTCTTTAAAATAAACAAGTAATAAATTATTTAAAATATACTCATAAGCTCTTTTTTTAATGTTTTTTCATTTTTTTATTTAATTCTACGTTATATATTTCTTAATAAAAAAAAAACTTGTGATAAAAAGCTTATTTGACCTTAGAATGAAGTTAAATTAGAGAAGGTAAAAGTTGTTAAGAATTCAAGTGTGAGCCTAAGTTTCATATTGGCTAGAAATAAGAAATTAGTGTACTATATAATATAAGAATAAAGATTCATAAACTCATTATCTTAAGATTTTGGGTTGAGAGTGATGTCAATATTTTATGTGGTTAGACTTAAGTTTCGTTGATGTTTGTATTTCTCCGATGAAACCTTCTTTATAAACCTAACAATTGAAAAAATAATGACATGATTTCATAACATTTTAAAAAATAAAATTTTTAGTTTTTTTTCAAATATGTACTGAACTACATATTACATATGCATAGGATGCAGCACAAGTAGTAGCTATGACAGATTTGCACAAGGTATGCTAGTAGAGTTTCACATGTCTTATACATATATATATATATATATATATATATATATATATATATATATAATAAATAATATATATATATATATATATTATTTATTATTTATTTATATTTATCATGTGCGTATACGGATTCACCTAAACCTATGCATGCTATACATATGTTGCTGCCTAACCCTACAAATATTATGATGCCAAAAAAGTTAGATGGGTAAGATTCCATGCATATAATTTTTTAAATATGTAGATGAAATTTAAAATGATACGAACGTTTTTTCTCATATGTTATGAAAATATTATACATGAAAATTAAACTCTAATAGTAATACCGTGTTGATTGATATTAACTAATTATTAGGTAATAATGAGTTTAAGTTTTACCTATGAAATTATTCATTAGTATTTTGTGAAAAAAGAATTAATTAATTTATTCCATAACTCTCCACTCTAATTAACCCAATCATACATTGGTTCAATCATAGCATAACCAATCAAGTAACTTAATTAGACTCATTTGAGTTTAGTTTCATAATTATTGTTTTGGATTCATATTCTGACACACTCATAATTAGAAGAGAAGAACACATTTTATACAAAAAGACAAAGAAAACAAGTTTCTCCTCAAAAACACATCTCAGATATTGAAATTGGAAAAGAGAATTATTTATAACATTTTTTATTGTTAATTAAAATTTATTTAAAATTATAAACTTATCAGATGGACAATGTTTTAAATTTGAATTATTATAATAGAAAGCATATTCAAAAGGGTATGTCCAAAAAATATATTACTAATATTTCTCATTCAAAATCATAATTTTTAAAACAATGAATCCTTCAATTGTAAAATATAAATATTTCGAATGTGAACTACAACTAACTACAACCATTGCTTTTTGTTTTATTCATCAAATAAAAAAAAAAAAAGTAATGTTGATTGACCCAGCCACTTATTTATATACATGAGACAAAATTTGGTTACTGTATTTAAGACTCTCGCATCAATATGTCCTGATTAGGATTACGTAATGTACCTCTCATAAATTCACATGGTTTAAAAGTTAATGTTAATGTTAATGAGATTTAAAAAATAAATAAATAAATAAAATTGTGATGGATTCTTGAATTGTAAAGTAGATTATTAAACGGTAAATGTTCATGTTCATGAATTGTAAAAAATAAAGTAGATTTAATGAGATTTTTATTATCATGTATCAATAAAAATACCACGAATTAGGGTTAGTTTTTTATATTCAACATGATATTTGTTATTTTTATTTGATTTACTCTTTTTTTTTTTTTAAATTGAGCATTTTTGTTCTTTTTTTAAATTGAAACCAATTTTAATTTTTTTATAAGTGTTATATTGATATTTTTATTAAATATTTTTAATTTATAGTTATAATTGTTTTAAATGAAAATTTTAAAAGTGAAGAATAATACTATTGGTTTAAAATTTTTAAGAGGTTAAAAATCAAATAAAGTAATATAGTCAATTAATATAATCTTGTATGACATTTTTAATATTTTACATGATTTTTAACCTCTTGAAATTTTAAACCAATGATGTTATTATCTATTTCTAAAATTTTCGTTCTAATTTTAAATTAAATATAAATTTTAAATAAAAAATATTTAATAAAAATGTGAATTTTAATCAAAATATTAATATAACACTTATATGAAATTAAATTTTATCTTAATTTAGAGAGAAACAAAATTATTTAATTTAAAAAAATATATCTGAATTGAATAAAAAATGAATAAAAAAAATTGATCCTAACATGTAACATGATAGTGACTTGACATGTGATTCTTTTATTAAACAATTAAAAAAATAAAACAAAAATAAAACAAAAAAGTTACAAAATGACATATCATTGTCAATATTTAGCGTCTAATAATTATTTAAACGACATTACTGAAAAGAACCGAATCGAACAAAACTTCTAATTATTTTGTTCTTAAAATTTCAATTGTTAAAAAATAATATTAAAAAATTAAAAAATATGTATTCACACAAATCTTCTATGATCATAGTTTCATCTTCAAGCTTAGAAGATATCATTGTTAGAAAATTCGATTCCGTTTTGAAATTTTATGTCTTTGTCACTCACTATTTTTGTTTTTAACTTTAGTTTTAATTAAAAAATACTCAAAAAACTGGATTTAAATGTTTTTGTATGATCATAATTTGGATTTTAATCCCACTAAAACTGGATTCAAATATTTTTGTAGAATATCCAAGTTTGTTCGGGAATTTTATCTTTTTACTACGATCTTCTTCTTAAAACTTTAATCTTAGTTAAAACAAATAATACTCAACACTTAAAACATTGTGTTTAAATATTTTTATATCATAATGTTAACTTCAGAAATGTTAAAATAACATTGTTAAACTGTCTGAGTTCAATCTAAAGTTTGTGTACACGATACAATTTTATTTTTAAAATTCACAGATTAAAAAAGTAAAATATATAAAATATTATTCGTAAAAGACACATTGATAAATTAAAAGAAGAAAAAAAATATATATAAATAACTCTTATAATCAACTTTTAAACATAACAAAATATTATCATTAGTTATTTTCGGTGAAAAATATCATCAATCCCATCTTTTTTTTTGCACAAACTCAAATTATACATTTAATTTAAGAAAGTTAAGTTTAATACTATAATGCACTAATACTTCAATTTGAATAATGTATTCATATTTGAAATATACTTTATCCGATACTTTCATATACATTGATAATACTTATCAATTAAGTATTTAATCTATAAAATAGTAATATTTTTATAATGATAATAATTTATAGTTTTGTATGTTAACAATTTTAATATAAATTATTTTAATTTAGATTCACACAATAACAATCGTATATTTATTATATTTTTAAAAATTATTACATATATTTTAATATATATATATATATATTATATTATATTATATTATATTATGTATCATATCTTATTATTTTCAAAATAAACATATCAATGAATCATATACATGTCATACATATATTATTATATCCTTACATCATAGATTTAATATAATTTATGTTTAATATCGTGAAAAGAAATGTAACGAATAAAAACATATTTTTCAATAAAAAATTCAACTATACTCTTATTTAAGGTTTAATAACATTTTTTTTTGTCTATGTACAAATAACAATGATTTAATATATGTTTTGCCTCAACGTGTTTTCTATATTATTTAAAAAAATCAATATTATAATTTCCGTTAAATTAGTATGTTAATGACATTTTTTTAATTTTATTCCTAAATTAGACAAATAAACGTGTAGAAAAGACGGGTGATTGTAGTAATGTCAGCTCATAATCTTCTAAATCACATTAAAACTAACCAAATTAATTTTCTTAAAAAATATAAAAATCACATTAAATAAGAAAAATTAAAAAGTTGTTAAGAAAAATAAAAAAGTTGTTGAATCGTTATTATCTATGATATACGAATACAACACATCTATTATGCACGTATCTGATTCACCAATATATTTATTTTTAAAACAATAGATACGATATATAATATATTATATATTCGTATTAAAAAGTGTACAGTAAATAAAAAAATTATAATAAATACATAATTGTTATTACGTGAATCTAAATTAATATTAACATTATAATTATAATTATAATTATAATTATATATATATATATATATATATATATTTATTAAAGTTATCCGTATAAAAAAATTATAAAATATAATTTTTTTATAAATTTTAAATTTTATAAAGTATCGAATATGGATATATGTTATCCGAATCGAAATATCGGTATATCGTATTATTAAATTTTAAATTTAACTTTGAAGACTACTTTTTAAATAAAATTTATACTTATAATTTGGTCATATATATATATATATATTTAATTTATTTAAAATTTTGAATAATAAATAATTAAAATTAGGCTCATTATCCCTCCACATAATTATTTATGACCCTAGTTGGCGAAACCAAAGTGCGAAAGATCCATATGAAAGAGCTAAGGGGCCCCCCCCAAGTGTGATCCTGTAAAAGTGGGGTGCCCTACAAGTGTAAGGTGGCTTGTAGGTCTTAGTTGATACGGGCTATTTT
Source organism: Vigna unguiculata (assembly GCF_004118075.2). Classification (NCBI taxonomy): domain Eukaryota; kingdom Viridiplantae; phylum Streptophyta; class Magnoliopsida; order Fabales; family Fabaceae; genus Vigna; species Vigna unguiculata. The sequence goes on from NC_040289.1 coordinate 1,263,945, forward strand.
TTTCCAATAAGGCCAATCTATTAGGGCACTTAGCTAGGGTTAGGGCTATGACCATGACCTACATGGACAGACTCTCTAGGTCTATCACCCCCCATTATATAGGTATAGGTGCTACCTTGGGACCCCTCCCCTACCCTATTTTTTGTTCTTTCACCATTATTATCACTTCTTTACTTACACAACCTTCTAAGCATGTCCCCAATTTTAATAACATGCAATTAAAACTCTTCATTCCTTCACTGTACATTAGTTGAAATCTTAACAATGTTAAATTTTCACAATCTTTTAAGATTAAAATGTCAAAAATCAACATAGAAATCTCGTGAACATTTTACTGCTACATTATATAAGTTGATTCCCTGTCATTTTTATATATACATAAAAAAAAACATTTTTTTATCTCTAATTTATATATACTGTTTCTTTCACTGATAAAAAAACATTATTTCTTTCATTTTCTCCCTTGTCATTGTCATATTTTTCTCCTATATGTCGCTCTCTGTTTTGTAAAAAACTGAGCGTAGATTGATTCTTTTATATAATAATAATAATGATTAATTAATGAATTTTCCTTAAAAAATTTATACATGGTTTAAATTAAATAAATTCATTATCATTGACTCAACTTTGAGAGATTGAAAGTAAACTAGCATAATTTAAAAGATGGTGATTTTACATATTGCTATATCTAAATTTAATATTTAGATACTGGCACAAAGTTCATAAAAAAAAACATTTTTTCATATTTTTTAAAGTTTGAGGGTCAATCAATTAATTTAAAAAAAAAAATTAACCTTTATTCAAATAAATTGAGTCAAAATTTCAAAAACTTTTGTGAACAACTCGTTATATTTAAATAAAAAACATTTTTTTCATAAATAAAAATTAACTTAAAACCAGAAACCAGAAAGGATTAAATTTTCTCTGTTTTTTTTTTTTTTTCATATTCAGAGTTAAAAATTGAATCTAAGAATAAATCTGTTAAGTGTAGTTAGAGTGTCAGAAGAGAAATCCCTGTAGCAGTAATGTCTTGTAGCATCAAAACAAATAACTGATAATAAATCTCACTTTTCTCAATCCTAAACACAACAAAACACAACACAACACAAACACCAAATCATCATCACTCACACCACAGTTTCTTTCAAAGGGAATCTCAATCTCAATCTCAATCTCAACCTCTTCCATGTCCCTAGCATTCTCCTTATAAAGCCTCCAAATCCAACATCAACACACAACACCAACCTCAAAACCATTGACATAAACATCAAAAAGTGCCATCCAAAATCCAAACCTCAAAGAGTGCTAAAACCTTGTTGTTCCAATGAACATGTTAGGCCTCAGAGACTTGGTTCTCATAGCTCCAACCCCTTCTCAACTTCACCACCATCAACACCAACACCAGCACCAGCACCACCAGCACCAACACCAGCCCATTTCAGCAGAACACCACCCAAACCTTCCCTTGCCTTCTCCAGCATCTCTCAGCGTTGGCCTTGGCATTTTCCCTCTGCTAACAGTTCCACACACCAACGATGTTCATGATCAGGTTCAGAACTGTGCCAACAACACCACCACCACCACCAACGCCACCACCACCAACCACAACGCCAATTACTGGAACCTCAAGATGTGTGGTGTCTCTGAAGTGAATTCCACAAGAAAAGGTGTCATGAACGTGGAAGATGAGGGCAGCAACAAGCACGTGATGGAGAGTGAGGAAAGTGGTGAGTTTAGGGTGTGCCAGGATTGTGGCAATAGGGCCAAGAGGGATTGCAGCTACAAGAGGTGCAGGACTTGTTGCAAAGGACGTGGCTTTGATTGCAGCACTCACGTGAAGAGCACGTGGGTCCCAGCCTCTCTCAGACGCAGTGGTGCTAACAGTGGCAGTGAAGGTAACGGTGATGGAGATGGTGATGGTGGTGCTTCCAAGAGGCTAAGAACAATAGGGTCATCCAAGAATGTTGCAGCTACTTCTCTCAGTTCAACTTCCAATGCTACCCCCTCAAAGAGCTTTAGCTTAGACACTAGCTCATGCCAACAAGGTGATTTCGTTATCTTTTTTTCAAACATGTTTGATGCAAATGTTCTTGATAGATCAGTCAAATACTTATTCAATCAAGATTTTAAATTTCAATAGTTGTTATATTATAGCTTCTTTTTGTACTTTTTGACAGTGTAAAAACATTACAGACAAATATGATCATCTTGATGTTTTCTTAAATCTTGATGTTGTAATTCTTCATATCATGACAGATTACAGATAGATGTAACTGATTTGATCACAGATATGGTTGCAGAAATCTCAAAAGCCTTGACATTGTGGCCAATTGTTGCATGTGGTGTGAAGAATTTTGCATAAACTTGATTTAAAAGAGCCTAATCAAACGAGTTAGCAAAGTGTTTTGATTTGATTAATTATTCTAGTACTTGTAGGAACAAGTAAACAAAAGGGTGCAGATTATTTCTAAGGAACAAGTCAAATGTTGTAAAATTTTGGAATTTGAATGTGTAAGTGGTTCTGTCTGGGATTGCAGATGCTGGTTTCAAGCAATCTTTGCCACGGCATGTGCGTGCACCTGCTGTGTTTAGGTGCCACAGAGTTTCTGCTATTGGGAGTGGTGAAGATGAGATTGCATACTTGGCCACAGTGCATATCAGTGGCCATGTGTTCAAGGGGTTTCTGTATGATCATGGTGCTGATGCCAGAAATGATGTGCCTAGTGTCTCTGAACTGCAACTGGGAAACAATGGAAGTGGAAAGAGTAATAATAGGGAATGTTCTTCTGCAATTGGGGTTCCAACCAGTGCTTACCCTGCTTCTGTTTGCTGAGATTTCTTCAAGGTACAAAATTTACTTTAAGTAATGTTCAACACCCTCTTTAGTATGTTGTTCAAGTAATTGCTTCAATGTTTAAGCACCTTTTAAAGAAAACTGGGAAAATCTGATTCAGTTGCTTAAGTTATATGTTTTGTGATTTAGTTTTTGACTTCAAATGATGAGTTTGATCCTCCTGTTTTTTTGTAACTGACATAACTTTGATCTCTCACTTTAGTGTCTTAAGTTTAGTACAGATAGACAAAATCTTATGTTTAGATGCATGTTCATTGAATATCAGCATGCATCACACTGCAACTACAATAACTAGTTTTGTTCTGAAAAACAAAAGAAATTTACATGTCTGTGAATTGAAACTAGACACACTTATACTAAGATCATTTATAACTGAAAACTGGACAAGTTAAAGCACATTTCATAGAATAATAACTGTGAGTTTTACTAAACTTTTTGTTCTGATAATGTTAACTGGTTAAAAAGTCCACCCTGCTGGTTATTATTACAATACAAAGCTTAGAAAATTCTTGTGTCTCGTCACTTTAGTGAAACAGTGACAAATTTTCATCAATGAGTTGAGTTATTTGGAGAAGAGTAATCATGAAAAAGAGGGAAAGAAATAGAATTTATCAAACGTTAAGTAGAAGACATCACCAAAACACCAGTAAGAAATCTGAACTCTGTGTTTAGTCAGATTCAATGACATGAGAGGTTAGTTAAATTCAAACTCAAACTTGGTGGAATCAAGTATAGGAGAAAAGTATGATTCATGAAACTAAACCAGAGTGGTTTTATCATTTGACATGTTAAAGCATTTGCATCTAAATTATGATGAGTGTTGAGTTTGCATTGGTTAATTTTGTTACAGTGTAAGGTGGGGTTGAAGAGAAGTGGTGACTTTAAAAGTGGCACTTTGAATGAAAGAACAAATAGACAAAGAATGAATGTGCACTTTTTAATGTGCATTGAGAGTGTGTTGCATTTCCACTACCAAATTATCATGTGTGTCTGCATTCATGTGTGCGTGTGATAGGGCAAGATTCAACTGCACTTTGTCTGCATGCAAATATTATATTTTCTTAGATCTACCAATCAACATCAACTTTTGTTTTAATGCAACTTTTCTTTTGGAGTTTTTACTTTTGGTGTTAACCATAGGACATCAGAACTTCTCTTATCTCCACTCCTCCATTTTTCTCATCATCTTATGCTAAAAAGTTAGTACATTTTACTGTGTTTTTAAATTACTTTACTTGATAATTTTGATGTAGAAAATGCTTTGTTTTAACCAAAAAAAAATAAAAATCATATTAAATGTTCTTGAACACACTATAGAAAAATAACAAAGTAAGTGATATTTGTATTTATTTGTTTAGAATAGAAAGCTACGTATATTTATGTATTTATTTTTTATAAATATTGAAAGAAATAGTATGAGAATGTTATAAAGAAAATGTTTAATTAGTCGGATGGTACCAACTTCCATTCAGATGTGTCAGTTTAGTACCTGTTTTTAAAAATCGTCAATTGTGTCTTGACTTTTGAAAAAGTGTCTCAATTAGGTCCAATATGAGTATTATTGAAAATGTTATATTCATACTTTTTATAGAAAATGACGTTATAACATATTACATTTTTATAATTGTTAACCCATATTTTGTTATTCATGACTTTTACCATTAAATTTTGTTCTGAAAGAGATCTAATTGAAACATTTTTTCTAAAATTAAGATGTAATTGACATTTTTTAAAAATGGATACTAAACCGACATTTTATAGAGAATGTCACATCTATAGATATAATAATTTTCTTTTGACCATTCATGGCTACAATCCAACAACTAGCAACATCACTATTAGATAGTTGTTGTATTTTTCTTTCTTACACTTTCTTATATGACATCTTACCAATGTTTTATTGTGTTGATTTCAAATCATGATGAAGGGAAGAAAATGAATCCACCACATTGTATTTTGGTGATATCTATTTAATTTTATTCCATACAAAGTTGTTAAATTTTTTCCTTTTTTTCATCTTAAATTATTATTGCATTCTCATTTTGGGGTCTTGCTTTAGCAACCAATCATGTCTTGACATCATTGTTGTCCATGTTTGCCATTGTTGTGAGAGTGAAATGCCTTGAAAAGAAAAGAAAAGAGTAAAGACTCAATAAAGTGAAAATTAGGGATGTGAAAGAAAGGGAATAATGAAAAAGGCACACTAGTGATTTGTTGAAAATTTGCCTTATAATTTCTTTATATTGTTATGTCACTTCATATTGGTTGCTTTATTCTTCTTATTTTACTTTCTATACTTTTTTGCATGGTCCATCTTATTTCTTGACAAGGAGGGGTTAACAATACTTTAAATTATTGTTATTATTATTAATATATAGTTTGGTGAGATTTATAAATAGTTTGTCTTATTGTTCTTAAATGAATTAAAAAAATTTATTAATTTTTTTGTCTATAGAGTAATATATACTTACTTTTGATATTTAAATTTTTTTTTAATATGTCGATATCAATGTACTATTTAAGGAAAATAATCATTTGTGTAAGAATTTAGGTAAAAAAGAAAGTGATTTCTTTTAGGAAAGGTTAAAGTGAATTATATTGAGTCTTACTTAAGCAAATTGTGAGCTAATATCTTGTTTATTTTTTTTATTTAATGATACTAAAATTGTTGATTACAAATATTATTGAAATGTTTCATATTTAAAATTGTAAAAACCAGAATAAACTGCTATAAATATTATCTATATTTTTTTTATAGGAAACTCTTAAATTAGGGCTAAAATAATATTTATGAAATTTTATTTGCAAAATGACAGGTGGTGGACAATCTGCTGTTTTTGCAGGGGAAAGAAACTGACGGTATATGTGGTCTTCTGTTACTGTTATTCTGTAAATTTCTGTTCTAAAGAATGTTTATATATTCATATATAATATATAGAGAGGGACCAGCTTTCAATTTATTGCATCAGAATTGAGACATTTATTCATGTTCAGGAATCTTATATTATGTTCAGTGCTAAATCAAAGTTTTATTTTATCTCGATTTTCTTAAGCAGGTTTAGTTTCCACTTTCAGGGTATAATATATTTTAGAAATTATATTGTAAACATTCTTTTTTTTTTTTAACTTGTATTTGGTTGATATTTGGAAAAAATAAAAATAAAAGTAGAGGAAGAAATGTATAAAATAAGGTGATGATAATTAGTAGTTATGGAAAACAATTTCTATTGTACTTGGCATGTAAGATATTTGTGATTATAAGGAAAATATTTATTAGAAAATATAAACCATGTTCATTTTAGTCCTTTCTTCTTTTTATTTCATAGTTTGTGGATTTTCTCTTTTTGAATCAAAGTAATATCCAATTATATCAATTATAACTTCATTCAGATTTCCTTATCGAAATATGTTTTGGTGGCAAGGATTTTCAAATACAATAAGAACTCAATTTTATTATTAAAACAAAGTCTTGAATATTTTATGAGTGTTAGGAACTAAACAAGTACACGTACGATATATAGTTAATTAATTTAATAGTAATAGCAATAATAAAAAAAATAAAATAAAAATGAGGTAAGTAATGGATTTCAATGCTCACCAACATAAAAGTGACATTCAATAACTAGTATTTATAAAAAAAAACAATATTTGAATGATGTTGAAGATTTTATGATAGTGATATATTAATATCAATGAACCTATATTTTATTTTATTAAATTAATTTTAATATAACGTCAATCTTTAGAATTTTTCGTAATCAAAATTAGTTAAACATATTATATTAATAATTATTATGTTTTTATTTTTATTTTTAAGATGGATATGTTTAGGACAAAAGAGTATAGGAGCATTTGAACCATCACATAATTCTACCTTGAACTCATTTATGAGGATATGTGCAACATCGATCTATTATCCGTCGAACTACCCTCAACAGTTGGACTGCCCTCCTGAGGTCCACTTATCTAAATCGTGCAACAATTGGGGACTACTCGGTTGTCGAGTAGTTCCCTAGACAATGCCAACAATTGGATTGTCCGCAGGATTTCATCCATTGTTCTCTTATGTTGTTTGTGTAACGACGCCACACAACGACAAGAATAAATAAGCAGCTTTGTAATTATTGTAAACTGATCAATAATCAGATTAGATTTAGAAAGGAATTGGACCATGATTAGGCCAACTCTAATCACGGACTTTATGTAGAAAACTATAAATACAAGTCAAAAGTATGATGGTTGAAACTTTTCTCTCACATTTATTATAACATTAATTGTTATCGCTGACTTAACCATCAGAACTTTTTTAGCAAATACATGATAGGCCAGAGAACCAAACAAACGAGTGATGAACCAAATGATGGATGACAGTAAAGAACTAAAAACTAGACAAATTGTTTTAGTAGACACTCTGTCTCTACAACAAAACAATTTATATATTCTGTTATAATGAATAAGTATTAAGAAAACTTTCTCGAATATCATGTGTAAGAAAACCTTCTAGTTGGGAAGATCAATTTTGATTATGTATCTGATTGATATAAAACTATATATTTTCATCTTTTTGTTTAAATTAAATAAGTATGAAATTTATGCTTGACTTTTACTTTTGTTTATTTACTCATATTTGTAGTAGGATATATCTAAATATTTATTAAGTAATTTTTTTTTTAAGTTATAGTATTATAGAAAATATCCAAATGTCTGGAAGACATTTTTTTTCCTTTTCAATTAGAAAAAAAAATAATTATAATTATAAAATTTCAAAACAAAAAATAACAAAGTTAAGAATCTTTTAATAACTTAAAACGAAGCCAAAACATATATATTCATTTTCCTGATCATCCTCAATTAATTTGAAAAAGTTTGGATAATATATATATATATATATATATATATATATATATAATTATGAATTTATTTATCATCTTAAAAATGAAAAACTTCATGATATTTTAAATTTAGAAAACAATGTGTAAATGAAATATAATTAAATTTTATTTTAGAATAGTATATTAAAATAACATATTAAATTAAAATATTTTACTAATATGAGTTCTATTTTATTAATTTTTTTTAAAAGTCTTAACATTTTCTTTTATCAATATATGTCAAGTCAAATTTGTAAAAACTTCAAGTCATAATAAATTTACTCGTAATTATTATTGGCCACCTCTTTTTTGCCCATCAAAGTTATGTTTTCCCTAACAACTACTAGATACATTCATTTGAAGACAATAAGTATCACAAAATGAATTTATGATTTTATATATATATATATATATATATGATAATAAATTGATTATTAAATAGATCTTTAAATAACTCAACCACCCACTATCTATATTTTCAATCTTGTTGATACATCTTATCCTCTTTAAAAGCTTTTGATTTCATAATTTAAGAATAGAACATGATACTATGCCACAAGTTTTTTTCTTCTTATAAACTTAGAAATCTAAATTTATTTCATGCGAGTTTTTTAGAGTCAGATAAAAAAAAATGGTTATATTCCTCTTATTTCTTTACCATAAAAAAAAATTAAAGATGACATCATGCTTACACCCTTCATATTTTTCAAATAATTACCGAGATTTCGGTTCTTAAATTTTAATATAAATTTTGGGTTAAATGTGTTTTTTCTCTTAATTTTTATAAAAAATTAGAATTAATTATTTTTTAAAATTTTGGACCAATTTAATCATTTATATATAAGAATACACGAATTTAGACCTTTTAACTAAATTTTGTTAAATTTATTTAACGTTTCAAACAAATTTTTCAGTTAACATTAAAATAAAAATATGTCAAACTAAGTAAACAACTTAAATGCTATAATAAAACTTTAAGTAAATTTAACAAAATTTTGTTAAAAAAACTAAATCTACGTATCTCTAAAATTTAAAAACTAAATTAGATCAAAATTTCAAAAATAAACTAATAATAACTTTTATAAAAATTAAGAGAGAAATATATTTAACTCCTCTTTCTTTTTCTTTTGTTCTAAAACTATTACTATAACACCTTTTCTACATTATACATGCAATTTTTAAATTTTAAAAGCATTCATACTTACACCACCTTATAAAGAAAAAGTCACTGTAATCGTGGGAAACAACGTACATATAATTTAAAATAAAAAACTATGATTTACTCAAAAATACACATAGAATCAGAAATGTTTTGAATGCTCTTTTTTATCTAAACTTTTTCTTCTAAGAAAAACTCAGTCCTTGCTATAATATTACAGTAACATTGACACCTTTCAAAGAACATAACTAACTGGTTATTATGTAATGGTTATAGTGCTTAGTAATTTTGTTTAAAATTGTACACATCAAATGGTGAAACCAGATTCACTTATTTAAACACATAAGAAACTAAAAATGTAATTTGCAGGAAACATTTCCATGTTCAAAGTGTTGAGAAAACATGCATTCACCAACTTATCCAAACATTCTTCTGTTGTCTGAGAGTATGACAAAATTAGAACTTTTGATAAAATTATTGAAGCAGAAACATCCTCAAAATGATTGCTTAAACCTTTTCATTCATTCATTAAAGGGTCACAAAAAAATATCCAAAGTATGCAAAAGGGGAACCTCTACACACAAGGATGATCCACACATTTCTGCACACAAATCTTAATGCCCTTCACTTCTTTTCTGTACATGTTTATTCAGAGCTGAAACCCCAGAGGCTCACCTGGGATATTATAAATATGTAAGCAAAAAAGAATAGTTTCCAATGTTGTTTGACCCTTTGTGTTGATTCATTTACAATTGGGAAAAAAAAGGCTTCTTGAGTAACTCTGAACAACATTGATCTACACTACAACATACATTAGCTGTGACTATAATTAATATAAAAATCACAAACTGTAAGGGGTGAAGGATGAGCAAATTTCAGAACCATGCAACCCCTTCTGGCTAGAATATCACAAGAACACCCTCAACTAGTGTGTGTTGTTGGTGATTCTGTGCAATGATTATATCAATATGCTGGTTAGTGCTGCAACTGCAATTTGAATGTTTTAGTCCTCTACAAAAACTCTGAAGATGAAATCACGAAACCGTCTAGAGTACAGTCTTGGATCAACAGCAGAGATTGTTGTTGCATCATATTGGAATGCTTTGTAAGCATGCTCAAGCTTTTTACTGATGTCATAGTCTTGTAATATGTCAATGATCCCGAAAAAGATGATGATCTCATATAACTCACCGGTTGGTTGTCCTACTAACTGAGGAGTGTCACAACTTTTTCGCACTGTCAATTCAGCTCGTGCTGGCATGTTTATACCTAACTGAATCCACCTGAAACATGAACCAAAATTCAAATGTTTTCAGAACATTCAATGCAACCTTTCCTGAATGAAGAGAATATGTGTATGAGGATCTGTCATAGTAAAAACTTGTGCAGCAGTGCAAGATAGTGTATGCTTGATGTTTCATTGCATCAGACATTATCCAAGTCCATTTAGAAATAAATATTTATAGCTTCTACATCTTCTGACTTGTTTTTATGAGATATAAAAGTGGTGAAGATAATGTTATGTAAAAGTTTTTTAACTTAGAAGTAATAATGCATGAACTGTGACATCTGAGTAAAATAGGATTGCTGCATGAATGTTTTTGCATCATCAAAATAGTAACAGCAAAACAATGCATGCAGCTTTGGTAAAAACTTCCTATCAGAACTCTTGAAAATTTGGAACTTCTGTCATGATGTGTTGATGGACTATACCGACTAGGATCTACAACAAGATGATCCACATCCACTCCTGAAAGACGTGGTGCTCCATCAGCCATGTTACCATTGCCTGCAATGTAAGTTCATGTGATCAGAAAAAGAAAAACTCATGGTGTGAAAATAAAATTAAGAAAAATCCATATAAGACAAGGTATAACCAGTTGGGGTTGTAGAGCCTGGACTGTAACCAGAAGTAGGAGTAACATTGTCACAAGAAGACATTCCTCGAAAGTGAAGACCTACCAACATACTATAATCCATGATCCTCTCCTGTTCCAGAAAGTCACAGTCTTTGTTCACTTGCCTGCACAAAGGAATGTTAAAAACATAGCCATTCTACTGACATAGCAGCAGATCAAATGTCCTTAATGAAACAAAAAGCTGGTGTGCTGCATGAGCAAGTGATTAGGTACCTGCAAAATTCTTGAAACCAAGATTTCCGCAACCGAAATATATAATTTAAATCAAGGTCCTTAAGTGTTGTTGTAGGGTCTATTTCTGACTCAGGTTTATCTGTTGTGCGACCAAAGGTGGAACCTTTCAAGTCAAAGCGCCTATGGATGGCATATTGTGAGCAGAATAGATTTCCCATGATGACAAATCGAACCTGAAATTTATCAAGGATATTCATTTATAGACTTTTGTGAGAGCACAAACCAGTCTACACAAACCTCAGGCATTACCTTCTTCTGTGCAGTTCCTGTTAGCTTAACACAGTGGAGACCAAAGAACTTGGTGACTAGAGTGTTCTCAAAAGCCCGAACATGTTTGTAGTAACCAGGGAGCATTCTCAAGAAAACCTGCAATCATTTTATGTAGTCCTGAATGAAATATCGTTTAGCAGATAATAAAAAACAACCTTAGTAAAGTGTAATGGAGCAACAACTAAAAGCTACATGTTGCAATGATAACCAAGTAACTTCGATTTTTTTTTTAAACCAGTTCAAAAACATATGGACCTTGTTCAAAAGGGAACTCACTTTTACTTCTGATTTCTTCATGGTCTTTATCATGTAGCGGTCATCATTTGTCAAATAAAAAAAGCTTCCACTTTTTCCAGGAGATGAGAGCTCCCGAAGGGCATCATTTCCACATAATGATATCATGTAATCAGCAGGATCTACTTTGAATAATTTTCTAAGAGCCCTGCAAATAGGGATGAAAAAAACCATAATCAAGAACTAGGAATTGGGATAAGTAAACAAAGCTCTAATACAGCAGAGTGACTTTGTGACATAAACTTCCAAGAACACACTCAACAGGTTAGCAGACTCAGGGTTCATCTAACTCACCAGATTTTGATCAAAAGCTTACCTGAACACTACAGGACAGTAGTCTTTCCATCTAAACTCGCATGAGGAGTGAGGTGGCGTGTGCTTGGATCCTTCTGGTGGAAATTTAGTCCATACTTTTTCTTTAGGATCAAATGCAGAAGACTTTAAATCAAGAGATGTACTTGGAGCAGGTCTTCCAACAGCATGTCTGTGCTATGGCACAAGAAATTAATAACCTCGCAGTTAAAATTAGAATCATGGAAAGAAATTATTGTTTCTCAGAATGCCATATTCATCACTGCACCACAACCTTAGGAGATGCAATGCAAGGTATCAGTCTACCAATGAAAAAGGCTGAATGCTTAACTCATGACAGAGAGAGAGAGAGAAAAATGAGTAAAAAGACATAATTCAATAGGAAACAACTATGAATATGATCAGTACCTGATACCAAGCTGCAGATTAAGCATGAGGTCATAGTTTTTATGCCCTTTAGAAATAGTCTCTCCCTGTTTCTTCGGAGGCTTCAACCTCAAATTTGGCACTCTTGGAATAGAATTATCACAATGAGAAGTCCTTGAGCCGTCATAGGAACCATCTTCAGAACTGTAATTGCTAACCCTTGCATCTGCCGAACTCCACCTTGTCCTCCCATTAAAATCAGTTCCCTTCCTACTCATCTTATCCAAATCCAAAATGTTCAAACTCTTCTGTGAAGGGTAAATTGCCACCTTCTCACAAGCACAAATACTGCAATCCACCAAGTCCACAGAGAACAGCTCCTGAGGATCCCACTCCAAATGGCCAACACAAGAGCCAGAAGGGTAGTATGTTCCACTTTGCTCTCTTGAATCTCTACTCCACACCCCAACATAGAAACTCCCATCACCCCACCTGAATGTGCCATTCCCCCTGGGCAACCCATCTTCCCAACAACCATCAAACCTATTCCCATTGCTCCACATCATGGTGCCATTCCCATAGAACACACCATTCCTCCACTGTCCAATGTAATGGTTCCCATTCTTCCACTGGTACCTCCCATGCCCATTCTGCAATCCCTTCCTCCACTCTCCATCATAGAAGTCCCCATTGGGGTAGCTCTGAGTCCCTTGGCCATGTCTCAACTCCATCACCCAACAACCCTTATAGGTGTCCCCAGAAGACCCTATGTAAGTGCCCTTCCCATCCATGTAACCACTCTTGAAATCACCCTCGTAGGTGGCACCACTGGGCCAGCTGAACCTCCCTTTCCCCGTGATTGCACCCCTCTGCCATTCCCCAACATACATGCATCCATCTGTCCACAGATACTTTCCCTGGCTGTGAGGACCATTCTCCAGCCACTGCCCCGTGTAGAAGTCGCCATTGGGGAGAATCTTCTCAACCTGAGTAACGGAAACCTCACCACCATTCCTTGCATCATAATCATCATCAACATGGGCAACAGACATTGGTGTGAAGATGCTGCTTGCCCTCTTCTTTGGACCTGCTGATTTCCTAACTGCTGCTTCCCAAGCCTTCACAAAGCCAGTAAGCTCTTTGTTCATTCTTTTCCAAAAGGCTTCAGCTTTGCCCCTCCCACCCTCTCCCTCATAGCCCTACAACACCCCCTTTGGCCTCTATTCACCCATCAATGATCATGTGAGGACAAGAAAAGAAAAAAAAAATACCTATTGTGTGTTGTTGTCAATGCACAATGCTGTTCTTCAAAGAAAACATCTTTTCTGGAGGAGAAGGAGAAAAATTAAACAAAGGGAATGAAGATTGAGAAGAAGAAATCAAAATCCAAAACCCAATGCCAAGTTTGTTTCTTTTCCCCAGATTTTGGTTCCTTATTTGGGTCTGTGAAATGGGTTGTCTTCAGATTTTGAAAGAAACTGGTGCTGTTGGATTGACAGAGAAAGGAAAAAGGTTGGTTGGAACCAGTAACTGGCATTTCTCTTTTCTTTTTTTCTTTTTTTCTCTTTTTCCCCCTTTGTCTTTGTTTTTTGTTTTTTATGTAAATTTTTTCTTTTTTTTTAATTAATCTCCACTTATTTTGTTAATTTTATTTTACTTTAGTTTTTTTTGTTGAGTTTCTTTCTTTAGATGGGTGTGGGAGCAAAGAGATTGCTCTCATCATTCTCTTGAAAATCCGAATTTGGCTCCTAAAAGTAATATCAGACTTGACAAATGGAAGAATGAGAGAAAGAGTGGTGGAGAGCATGTCTGTCATTGCCATTTTTAGCAACTTACTCCTAATCTTAGCTTTGTCTTTCTTCTTCTTTTCTTTTCTCACAACAATGTTCAGTTTTTTGCCTTTTAATCTTAACATTATTTTATTTTTTTATTCTGGTTTTCTCCTTGATCCTTTTCCATCTGAAACTATTTATGAAAGACTCTTTTCTTACCACTCTTCAAAAATTATTATCCAAATCCTTTTTTTTTTCTTTTACATTATAAAATCCTACTGATGATGTTTACTGGTTTTTCCTGCAGAAAGATATGATTAGATGTTAAAGAATGGACTAAATTAGTTTTTGATTTTTTTTTTAAATATGTAGTGTGTTTCTAATCTTTAAGAATTAGGAGAAATTACATTACATATATTTATGAAGAAAATCTACATTTTTTTTATAGTTTTAAAGAAATATTTTTTACATTCTTTTTTAGTCTTTAAACATACAGTCTGATTTTTTTTTTCAATAAATAGTACCCAACCTTTTCTATATTTAGAGAAAGTTATACTTACCTACTTTATTTACAGTTTTAAAATATGAAAACAATTTTGTTATAAAAAAATTGAATGGTTTAACCATCGTTTATTAAAAACATCATAAAAATCGTGCTGTCACAAAATTATAAGGTATCTTATATTGTCAATTTATTATATTTACATGAATTTTAATACAAATATAAATTGTTATGAGAAGTACAGTTGTTACGCTTACTAATAATCCAAAAAAAAAAAAATCTTACTAAATATTTTAAAATTAGAATGTGATTTAAAATTAAAGCATTCAATTTCTTTAATGAAAAATGTTTAATTTCGTAATTTAATACATTGATTTTTAAAATTTTGTAATTTTTATTTTAAATTTTATCGAATATTTATTTTTAAATAAAAATCAAATTTATTATGTTTATTAAAAGCATAACAAAAATAAATACCATTTAAATTAGAAAAATATAAATGTTATTTTTCATAATTACGTGAGTGAAATGTATAATCTATCTTCAAATTAGAATAAATATGATTATTGTTCAATATTATCTTTAAAGAGTTAATTAATAAAAGAAAATTTGTCCAAAAATTAATTTATCCCATGTTTTTAGTTCCTCGTTTATGAAATTTCATAAAAAATAAGATAAAACAAAAATTGTAGAGGAAGAGAATAACTGAATTCTTATAAATGAGGAATTAAAAGGAGATTATCTGATAATGTTTAATCATTACAAAATTGTTTGATTTGAAAACAAATACTTCCATTTACATTTTTATTTCGAATTTTATAGGAAATAGGGAAAACAAAAATCAAAGTACGTTAACTATTTCTTATACGATATTTTGAAATAACAAATTTAATAAAGAAAATAAGGTTTTATTATTGTAATGGTATTTTAACATGTGCAATTTAAGATAAATATTTTATACATCTAAAATTAATAATGAATGAAGAGAATTGAAAAAAAAAGAAAGAGTATAAAAAGAGAAAGATTCCTTAAACTAAACAAACTCTAAATAAACATGCATTATGAAGTGTGAACTAAAAATTGATTTTTTGTTTTGGACTAAAATGATCATTATTTATTTACAGTTATTAAAAATATATAGTTTAATTTGGAAATAAAAATTCTATTGACATTTTAAACTTTATTTTATATTTTTAAAACTTATATAATAAATAGTGTAAAAAAAATGAAAAATAAATTTTACTATTTCCATGTGATATATTGAAAGCAAGAAATTGAATAAAGATGAGGTGTCATTATTGTAAGTAGTGTTAATACATGTGCAATACAGAAACTTTTTTCTTTAAATAGTTTTGTTTGACATTACATATACATATAACTCATTTTATATAAGAAACAAGAAAATGTGATTTTTAAAGTGGTTGCATTGAAGTGCCAATAATTTGATGCCTATTGTAACCAAAAACATTTATTAAGGATATGCATGTTATAACCTATCTACACTTTCTTGCTGTTTGCTTACACTTTTCAAAAGTGAATGGGTGGAGTGTCAAATAAATTTTGTACCAATCTTTCACCAATCATAAAACATAAATAAGGTATATGAGTTATTACACAAATTTATCTATATAATAATATTATATTATTTTAAAAATATATATTTTTCAATAAGTAATACTCACACGAAACTATTTACCTTTCTATAAATCTAATCGCCTATTGCAAGATATTTCATTTTTAAAAGAGAATTAAATATAATTTGTATTTTAGGTAAACATATATTGAATATAGATTATTTAACCAACAATTTTTTATAAAATAAAAAAGTAAGAGTTTTTTAAAATAAAATGCATTCTTGTCTCTAGATAAAATTATTAGAGATGAAAGGGTTTTCTTTTGAGTATTTAATGAAAGATGAAACAGATTATGCTTCAACAAATATAAATAAGTTTACCATTTCATTCAATAATAAATCACATATATACACTTTTATAATAATTATCTTAAGTATTGGCGAAATGATAGGGTATACAAAATTATGTTTGTCTTTTGTATTATACTATAATCGTTTTTCTTCATTTTATAAAAACGTAACTTTTCTACACTAAAATTAATATGAAGGTTTAACTATAAGTTTTCTGGTAAAGCATATTTAGTATACTAATTTGTCGTATATACAATAACTTTCTCTCTTTCTTAATCTTATAAGAAGACACAATAATTTATTTTGTTTGGAAGTATGGAGGTAGCTCAAACCATGATTACATACATAAAAAAGCAAGAATTAATCAGTATATAGAGCTGGTTAAGTAATTATGTTGTTTTTCATTATAGTTAGTAATCATTAATTGGTTTTATATTTTCTTAGTGAACTTCTGTTTTTAATGGGGAAACAAATTTAAATAAGTTTTTAAGAAAAATTATAAATTTTACATTTAGTCTTTAACATTATATTTACTTTTTTAATAATTTTTAAATTGTTCTTTTACTTTTTGATTTTTTTATCATAATATCTCATCATATGATAAGGAATTATGTTAATATACATGATGTATGAAAAGGAAAAACTCCAAAATAAAAAAATTGAAATTAAATGGTAAATTTTTAAGTTTTCATTGACAAAAACATAATTTACGCTGCAAAATATATAATGAGATGAGTGTTAAGTTATAGAGGAGGGGTTTTACCAGAGAGAACAAACACTAATGAGACTTGAGCTCAACCACATAAGACTTTGACAGTACTCTCAACTCAAAACCTTAAAATAATGAATTTATGGATCTTTATCCTTATATAATGCTCTACTCTCTCATTGTAGCCAATATGACACTTAGACTCACACTTAAATTCCTAACGATGAGTACAGTTTTTCTTTTTCAAGTCAAGAAACAATTGAGGCATACATATACTATGTAACTTATCATTACATATATATGCATTAAATTGTAAGAGAGTTATGTATAAGAGATAAACTATATTATGTTATTTGTGAACTAATTATAGTATTGTATATTATTATATGTAAGAAACTAAATGTTAGACTTTTGATAAAAGGATAAATAATGAATAAGGGTAGTGTTTATTTGTAAAGGAGTTGAGTCAGTTTATTTTAGAATAAGGGTGGTGTTCTGTAACCTTTTTTTTTTTTTTGTCAAAATAAGGTTTGATCTCGAGTCTTTAAATTCATTTTAAAATCAATTATAATTTTTTACATTTATTACTTCCATTATTAAAAAAATTATGCTGGTGTAATTTTTTAATAAATACTTTCACATATTTTATACAAAAGTGAGCCTCCAACTATGCTTGTCTGAGAGTCAACAAGAGAAATTTAATTAAGTTTCCATTTCATCATTAAAAAAATTAAAACCTTCCTATTTGGGACATCATTTCTCTGACAAATTAATATTATATAAAACGCAATAACCTAATAAGATTCATTTTTTTTTATCGTATATAACATGAAAAATGCACTTGGTAGATTTTTCAACTTCCAAAAGCACACACATATAAACATGACATTTTTTATATACTATTATTATTGTCCAAGTTAGTAAAACAAAAGTGGCCATTATATATTTTTTATTATCAAATATATATTGTCTTATATATTACTTATGAATATATTAATATAAAGATATGAAAGTTACATCATTCAATGGTGGAATTGGAGTGTTTCCTTATAGCCGACCCTAGTTTCTTTCATTTCTTTTGTGGTGTTTTTTTCTTTTTCTTTCTTTTCTTGTGTTTGATTTTTTCTTTTTCTGATGTTGAAGAAGTGTTTTTGGTTTTTGGTTCTCTTTTATTGTGCATTTTCTCTAACATAGGTGGTTGTGGCCAATATTCTTTTGGTGACAAGTAGCAACCATCTAATTATTTTTCTTAATTTAATAATGACACTAATTTTGAGAACTTTGATTTTGGTTTTCAAAAATGTCTTCTGATGTAGCAGTAAATTTGAAAAGTCGTGCTTGGTTTTACTCAAATTTGTTGTATATATATGTTTGACCTAATTGGACATTACATAAATTTAGGGTTTATTGAGAAAAAGACTTGCCATTGGTAGGTTGAAAACCTTGTGTGGAGAACATCAAGACACCTTATGCTCAATGAAAAAGGCCAATGTAATTTATTTACTCATCTTTCACTACCCTTTAGTTTTATTTTCTAGGGTTTATAGTAAACTTATAATATATTTCTTTTTCTTTTTTATTGTTTATTGTGAGTGATTGTTTTATGTTCATAACTTTGTTAGAATTAGTGATATAAATCAAACAATCTTTGGAAGATTTTTACAAAAGAAAGGAAAACCCCTTTTTTTTAAACTCTTTTTGTATTACTCTATTATTATGATATTCTTAAAATGATTGTTTTGATTAAGATAAAAGTTAGTGAAAGTATGCAAGTAACCATAAATATTTCCTTTCTAATTATGTCAAACTATATGTAAAAAATGTGCCCTAATTAAATTGCTTTAATGTACAATTTTTTATACGCAAACCGTTTTATTACATGCATTAATTTGTTTTATATGTGTTTTATTACATGTAATTTTGGATGGTCTTTTGTTTTGATGGAATCACCATATTAAGTTATTGTATCGACTTTTCTTTATTATAAGGGTTAGAGCACTCCTCAAGTGTTCTATTTAATTTATTTTATTCTTTACTGATAAAAAATATATAATGTTTAAGTTCCAAAATTTCGCATACATTTATCTTTTCCAAAATGTAAACCCTAAACCAATAGTTATATATACAAAATTTAAGCAAGAAAGAAAAATTCTCGTAAGTATAAGAAAATGTGCAAATAAATAACATTCATGTTTACCTGATATTTTTTGTGTCATATACATATGATTTTAATCTTCTCAAAGTTAAATAATTACACACAAAAAATAATTAAGAAAGACTTATTCTACATAAGTCTATCGAGAAGATATGCAATTTTACATTACTATATTGTATATACTTAAAAAAAAAAGATTACATAGGGTTGAAATAAATAACTCAACACATGAAGTAAACTTTATGTTAAATTTCGAGATATGTGAAGGTAAATATTGGTGGTGAAGAAAATCGTAAATAGGTGTAGGAGTGTCCCTTTCATATATTTAAAAATATTATGATTCATGAATGTGCTCTCATCTACACAAATTAAAGATGGTCCCAAACCCTACGTGCAACACATCACACTTTGGAGTTTAGAAAAGGTCAAACCCTAAATATCCATTGTTGTCCCGCAAAACCTTCATTTTTATTGCATGTAAAGGTGACACTTGTCATTTCCTCTCACACAACTATATTCATTGATTGCTACATTATGACTATGGTTCACCACCATAAATGGAAAAGCATATTAGTGGAATGGGAGTTTTTTTTTTTTTTTCCTTAAACATGAATGATTGCAAAAATTTAAATTGATACTTTTGGAATCATTGTCTCCCAATTTGAATGACTAATCAGATTTTAAGGAACATAAATAGTAGAAATAATGATAAGAAAAAAAAATTAAAAAAATTGAGGATTATATATTACTTAGAGGAGGAAACAATTTGTTAGGTTGGAAATTGATACAATAGGTATACAATACTTATATAAAAATACTTTTAAAAATTAATCAAAATTATTGGCTTTATACACTAATAGAATGTTTATGTGTGAAAGATTATTTAGTATATGCAACTATCATTTGGGGTATACACTACTAAAAAACTCACATTTTCTGTCAATTTTGTTTTAATTTTTTTTATAAGAAATATTTACAAATTTTGTTGTAAAAAAAATGTAAGAAATTGCTACCAATGTTTTTGTAGAATATTTTATATAAAACACTTTTCGCAATAAAATTTTAAAGGAAATATTTACAAATTTTATAATTTTGTAGGAAATAATCATCTACGAAGGAACTATCTACCGATTAAGATTCTTAGAAAAAATGGAAGAAAAAAGTATTTTTTTACAAATATTTTTAACAGATTTGCAAGAAAAATTTTATATAATATGAAAATTTCTAGTAGTGATATTTGACAAAAATAATTTCTTTTTAATAGTAAACATCAAAAGTTTGGGCCATACATTACTTTGTTGTATGTACATGTTGAGCACTCATTAAATTCATATTGGAAAAGACGGGTTTTAAAAATATTGCTATTAAGTTATCATGCAATTATGACAATTCTAATAATTTCAAAATTGATGGGTATGATTTACATTTATTTAAAAACTTTATCATACCAAGAACAACAGAAATATCGAGCTTACTTTATTTATATATATATATATATATATATGACTTTAATATTACATTAAAATGGTAAAATATAAATGAAACTTAATCTCATTAAATTAGCTTAAAAAATTGAAAAGAATTATACCTCCCTCACTTATATTATGTAAAATCTCTAACATTAAACAACACAATATTTGTTTTATAATACAACAAGAGTTTGAACAATAAATTACTTATTGTACATACATGTTACGCACTCATTTGAAAAAAAAAAAGGTTCCCAAAAATATTGCTATTAAGTTTATCTTACAATGATGACAATAATAATAACCAAACTTTTCTTTGCCTTTTTCAAGTTTTTCATCACAAAAAAAAGAAGAAGAAAACTTCCACATATACGACAAATAATGGCACCATTCTTACAGCCCCAGAATCTTCACTCTTAGAAAATGAGCTTGAGAATAATTTCATTCTACATTAGTTAGGTTAAACTTTGAAATGAATTATTCTCTGAAAAACTTAACCATTTTCACATCTTAATAGTCAACCAAACAAACATCAAAATTAATCCATGTCATAGTTGGCATTTCAATTTCATTTAATTTCTCACACAACTTTTTCACTCTTCTTTGAAAAATATTGTTGATAGATCGTGAGAGGAGGGTCACTCTTATTGGCATTCCATCACATCTTTTCCACAATTTAGAAAGTAAGAGACATACATGATAAGAATGAAATATTAGTATATTGAGGAAGTATTATATATATATATATATATATATATATATATATATATATATATATATATATATATCTATATCTAAAATTTTATGTCAGACATTTCACATCAATCAAAGATAAAGACGAGTTTAAAATATATAGGTGTAAATCTTACTTTATAAGTCAGTTCATTTTCTAAAATAGTGTCAAAGTCATCCATAATTTATCTTAATGAGATTTATTATTTGTTGAACCTATTATATATCACCCACTATTGAATCATTGTCGAATTATTCATCTGGTCTTAAGTTCGAGATGTATATACTTTAACATGATAGAATATATTGGAGATCCCACACCGATTATACAAGAAGATGTACGAATAACGAATATGTTCTAATTCTACTTTTTCTTTCTTCTCACACATTTATTCTAATTCATTAAGTTAAACACTACAATCTTATTCATGCTACTAGGATTGTCACTAACCATATGAATCTATTCTTATTTAACACAAATCATTATAGTTATAAGAATTATTTCCCCTTCCTTATGAGTGTAAGTATATATTCAAACACATTTTGAATCCAACGAATGCATATTTTATGTTAAAACAAATAGTGGTGGCATGGCATGATGGTAACTAACCTAACTATATACATATACGTGTGTACATGAAAATCAGAAGCTCATAAAATAATGAAAACAAAAACTCAATCGAGGACCCCATTAATTAAGAAAGGGTCTATCATTGTTCCCTTGTGTTAGGTCAAAGTGAGTGATTGGCCTCTAAACAAAGGTATAGTGTGAAAGAGAGTGAGGTTGTTTTGTTTTGTGTCATTGAGAGACACAAAGGGTTTGTGTTGTCAATGAAAATGCAGGCACTTTGTTGGTGATTGGGATTGCAAAGAGGCCACAAGTGCTAAAAATTTATTGTGCAATTTCATTTTGATGTCAACCATGTTAGGGTTTTGTCTCCCATTGAGGTGGCTCATGTCAGAGACAAATAACCTTTTGTCTAATTCTATATAACCCTTCAACACCAGAGGTTGCTTAGAGACAAGACCAATACCTCATCTTAGGAAAAATGGTCCCCCACTATATGTTTCTGTGTATTTTCTATAATTGTGGCTATAGACAACACTACATTAACAACTTCACTTCGTTTTAACACTTCTTTTCTAGCTAATAATATCTCAAGGGTCCGTGTCATATCAAATATATATATAATAAGTTTTTATATATACTTATCTCATTCATCTATAATATGTTAGCAATTATTATTAACTTTTTCTTTACAAATTAATCGAGATTATAAAATGTATGAAGTATATGTATTATTATATAAAAGATAAGTTAAATTAGTGATTTGATTCGCAATTATTTAATATTTTTTTCTCTAACATTTGACTAAATATAATTAAAATAAAAAATATAAAACTATCAAAATTTACCATTTTTAATGAATCTTAGTTCATCTATGAAGTGTGTAAAAAAAAAAAAAACTCCCATTTTTCTATGTAGAATGTTGTTCTTAACAAAAGATGAGGATTCAAAAGGTGGGTTTAGTATGTAATACATTTGAACTTCATGTACGATGAGTTGAGTTTAGAGTGATATTTCTTTTAGGATTCAATATGTTTTTGGTCCCTCAAGTTTTAGTAAAATTTGAAATTAGACTCTCTTTAAAACTTTTGACCAATTTAGTCATTTATATTTAAAAATGTGTGAATTTAGTCTTTTAACCAAATTTTGTTAAGTTTATGTAACGTTTCAAGTGTATTTCATGATAATATTTGAATTATTTACACCATTTGACACATTTTCGCTTCAATGTTAACTCAAATATTATCATAAAATATATTTAAAATGTCAAATAAACTAACAAAATTTGGTAAGAATGACTAAATTCATTCATTTTTAAAGATGAAGGACTAAATTGGTATAAAGTTTTAAAGAGAGACTAATTCCAAAATTCACTGAAACTTGAGGGACAAAAAAATATTTTTAACCCTTTCTTTATATCATTAGCTTAAATTTTTTGTTTTATAATCATGTGTGACGTCATTTTGATAAATATAGGAAAAATTTGAGTGGAACACTTCTTTTTAATTAATTAGGGTTTAGGGTTGAGGAAGTGGAATATTAGATGAACCATTATATCAAAATTATGTAGGAGAAAAGAAAAACACTTCTCAAACCCATAAAGTCTATAATATATCTTTTTTTCAGTGACGAGGAATTTGTAAGATAAATCATGAGACTTTGGACCCTTGATGATACAACTACACGATTGCTCATGTTTGAATGTTAAATCATAAAAATTTTAAGAAAATCTTTACTTCTTCCTAGATAGTGTATGATCCACTATCTTAAAAAAAAGTTTGATCCTCCCAAGTTTGAATTGAACTTTTTTTGTTGTTTTCTTTTTAACTGGTCCCAGTTCTGTTCTTAAACCTAGTAACTAGGTCTAACCTAGTTTTCTCCACTCTTTTCCAAGCACATTGAAAAACTCTGTTGTCAGATTAAATTTTTTATTCGTGCATGACATATAGACAATATTCACATGTAAAGACTTCTAACATTGCAATGTTTTCTTCCCCCTTACATCACAAGCTGCCTAACAAAAGAATTTCCAAAATTTATTACAATGATCTTTGAACTTTTCACACAATTTTCCTCTCACCAGTTACTATATGACTATAAAGTGGTATATCTTTGGCTACAATGATTCACGTGTATAGGAAAAAATCTTAAAAAACAATCATAAATTACAATTTTTCAAGGTAGTGTGTGTGTGTTTTTGGTCCTTCAACTTTTAGTGGAAATTGAAATTAGCCTCTCTTGAAAATTTTGAACCAATTTACTCCCCCATCTTTAGAAATATGTGAATTTAGTCTTTTAAACCAAATTTGTTTAAGGTGATTTGACGTTTCAAACGTGTTTCTCAACTAACATTGAAGTGAACATATGTCAAACAGAGTAAACAAACTAAAATACTATAATGAAATGTGTTTGAAACGTCAAATAAACTTAATAAAATTTGGTTAAAAAGACTAAATTCACACATTTACAACATTTACATAATTGAGAGACTAAATTAGTTCAAAATTTTCAAAATATACTAATTCCAAATTTTATTAAAAGTTGAAGGACCAAAAGATATTTAACTCTAAAATATATTATGAGATATAAGTGGAGTAGTTTAAGATTTTTAAAGGATGATATCGTGTTTAAGTCGAGGGGTTAGAATAGTGTTTTGGGTGAAGTAGTGATTAGATTTTGGGTTTTTGTTATAGATGGCATAGGCTATTTTAGTAGGGGTGAGTTTAGTAAGTATAAAGGGAGTTTCAAAAACAAATTTGGAAGAAATTATTGTTCTTCCACCAAAATAACCATCACTTTTACTTCTCCTTCTTCATTTTTATTATATTCTTCTTCCTCTTCTCAAGACATAAAACCCTACTTTTTCTTTATCTCTTGATGTATTTCAACTTGCAAGCAATCAAAAAATAGTATTCCAAAACTTTTAATCATTTTTTGAAACACTTTTCAATTGAACTTGAACAAAATAATTGACTATATATTAAAAAAAATAATTGATTAACCTGCTGTGTACTAAAAATATCAATTATAGATAATAGATTATTTTATGTCAAAATTAATAATAAATACAACAATTAATTATCTTTATATATAATTGACAAATATATAATTTAGTTGAAATACAAGTTTCATTGATAAAAAAAGGAAATATAAAATATTAAATTAGTGCTTATGGGTATTCATATCCATTTAAGAAAAAAATAATCATTTATCACAAGAAATAATATATTAACACTCATGCGAATATATTTTTAAGACTAAGGAGTTAATCAAAAAATGTATGTTTTGAATTAGAAAACTTTAATAACTTCTTTAGTAATTTAGAAATAAATTTAAGTAATGGAGAAAAGTTATAATTGAATGTACATGTAAAAAAAGTTAAATAATTTAGTAACTTATATTTTTAATTAATCTTAACAAATAGTATTTAACATATATATAGTTTCGGTGACAAAAAGCATAACCGAATATTATTGAATGGAGTCTTATAGGTCGCTAGAAGTTGAATAATATTCACTTACTTTGGTCTTAAATGGATAAAAAAAATTATACAATACATAATTATAAAAACTTTATAAAGTTTCAAAATAATCCTAAATAAAATGGCATTTTATTTTAAGAGGTGCACTTGGAATCATATACAATCTCTTGAATTACACTAAGGAGAGATAGATTTGGTTGATATTTATTCATGCAGGTGTTATAAAATTGTATTAATTCGACAATGGAATGAATATTAAAAAGACAATAAAACTTTGGGAAAAATGGTTTTTTTCTCTTTTAAGATGATTTATAAACATTGTTTAGAATAATCAAAGTTATACCGGTGAAAATTGTTGAACTTGTACTTAATATTCAATTTGAGAATTTTCAATTGAATATTTGTTTTTCTTCAAATGCTCACCATTAGATTGAAGTTCTTTTAACATAGCTTTATATTAATCTAAAACTATTTATTATTTTTTTCTGTGAATTAAAATTGATAAAGTATATATTTCGAAAGTATATTACAATATGGATAATTTTATCACTTTTTATTTGTTTAATTGTAATAAAATATAATATAAATATTTTTGATATTATAAAATTATCATTCATGGATTTGAATAGACAAAATTTATTTTTGGTATAAATTTATGGATGGTGTAACAATTTATAAAAGTTACATTAATATAATATTATTGATCTCGCACACACAAAGTAACAAGTTATTCTTAAAATAACTTTAATAAAGTTCCTTTTACTTTTCATCCTTTATTTTCATAGTTCTAATTAGTAAATGAATTATTCCACTTTAGAATAAGAAAAAAGAAAGGGTGATAATGATAAAAATATAGCATAAGATAAAGTTTAAATATTTTTATTGTTTAAGTTAAAAAAACTATAAATAAAAAATTTAATTATTCAAAATGTATATAATAAAATATTTTTTTGAATAATTTTTCTATGATTTTTTCTTTAGAATTTTTAGTTAACCGTTTATCATTTTTAAAATCTTAACCTACCATAGTGAAGTTAGAAGATACTATGATATATTCAACCAATGAAAAAACTATTTAGAGTAACTTTCGTTTCATCCTTTTTTGTTTGGGTTGTTTATAATAATTGTCTAAAGAAGACTTGAAGATTGATAGTGTAACTTGGATGGAGAAATTAAGAATACTTAAGATTGGATGATAAACAACTTTTATATTTCCTTAAAATGTAACAATTGGATTTGTATAGTGAAAAATTTGTCATGTTGATGTGAAAGTGGAAATAATGTTGTTAGTTAAAGATCAACATTTGAAACTAGTTAGAAATGTGTTTGGATCAAAGAAATAATTGGTTTGAAGTTTGGAAATGGATTTTGAAATTCTGCAAGATGTTAAACCCTATATAATTTTACTCGTGCTTTTATTAAGTCAACACTATTCTCAACCTTAAATTCGCTCAACAAATAAAAAAAAATGGCTTAGCGGTTCAAATATTTGTTTAATGAATCTACAATTCACTCATCAGATTTAGACCAAGAGAGTAAGTGGAGAAAATCTTTTCTAAAATTTGTTTATGATAAATTTGTAGAAATAATTTTACAGGTGATTCATTTATTTAAAAATTTTAATTTTTTTAAAATAAAATGACTTGTTTAAATGAAAAAATTAAAAGAAAATTTAAATTTAAATTTTTTAAAGAGATATAACAAATAACTAAAATAATAAAATTTGTAATTTAAAAAAAAGGAAAGAAATTGAAGTTTTTCACAACTTGTGAAATTTTTCATTGGTCAGGATGAAAAAAATTCACAAGTCCACAAAGTTGAATTGGCCTTGGTCGAAGACCGAATTAAGTCGGTCCCGATCAAAGATTAAGTCGAACTAGTACAAATAACGGGTTGAGGTCGAGATGAGTCGTTCCGGATTGAAGGTCAAATTAACTCAACTTGGGTTCAAAGTGGAGTTGAGTTTAACTTAAAATAAAAATGAAATTACTTTATCTAAACAAAAAATTAAAATCTAAGATATTTTAATTACTTTATCCAAACAAATTATTTAAAAAAATAAAAAGAATTCAATTACAAATAATTCAAATACTATATATTTTAATTTCTTAAAATTATTAAAATCCTCGTCAAATCTAAATGAATTTGTATGTGTTGAGTGGATGAAGGCTTTTAGAATTTGCCTTAATGGTCTTCATTAAAAGTTATAACCATAGATGTTAGATTTATAATAACTTTGAAATCAATTGAAAAGAAAATGTAGAACTCTAATTATGTTTATTTTAAATTTAGTGGACAAAATTCAAAAGCTGTCACTTTTAGTTGAAGTTATTACATTTTCTTTTACTTTTAAGCTAAGTTAATATCTTTTTATAAACTTGAAGTTTTCATAAGAGTTGTAGTTTATCCTATTAATTTTCATATGAGTTATATTTGAACTAGATTGAAACTTGGTAATAACTTATTATCTTTAATTGTTGTTGTGAAATGATTTTTGTTGTATTAGTTGTTTTTCAATTAATGCAATATAATAAAGTAACACGGCATGGTATGTATGTGATGTGAAGATCTTGTTAAATATTATTGATTTATTTTATTTAAATAATTTTGATATTCATAGTTTACTTTGAATTAATGAAATTATGATTATATTTTACATATTTTCATTTCATGCTCGAAAGTAGGTAGTTTGTGGAAGTTTCTCTTTTAAATAATTTATTCTATTTTTATTATATATTATAAATTACTGATTGTAAGATGTATATGAGAAGATATAAGAAATTTATGCTTATTTAACATGTAATGTATATAAGATATGTAAAATTTGTAATATCTATAAAATGTTACATCAATAACTTTCATACATGTACTCACAATAAATTAGAATATTTTATTTTAATTTTAAATAATTATATTTTACTAATTATTTATATAATATGATGTTATTTAATATTAATTGAACTTAATAATAATTTAAAATAAGAAAAAGAAATGGAAAAGAAAAGGGCTGAGAATGAAGAAAAGCTGGCAACAGCTAGCAATATATCAGTTATTGGCAGCAGGTTGGCAGCAGCTAGCGTAACAGGCCTACCACAATAATTATTAGGATCCACACCATATTTAGTTTAGCCCAATAAATAAATAAATATTATACTTTTTTCTTTATTTTTATTGTTTTTTAGAAAATGTTAACTTTTTTTTTTCGCCCTCCTTTTTATTATTCATGTAATTTTGTCTTTTTTTTTCCCTATTACTTCTTTCCTATCAAATAACTTTTATCTTCACTTATATTAATTTCTAAGTCATTTATCAATGTAGGAAAAATAAATGAATAGGCAGTTTTTAGAGTGTATATTAATTAACTAACGTTCTATTTTCCGATAATACATATCTTTCATATGTAATATTAGAAAAAAAAAAAACTCATCCTCACAATATAAATTTTTAATATTGTTATTCAATAAGTTTTAATACTGTTATTCAATAAGTTGTTTGTCTATTTTGACGATAATTATTTAGGCAGTGTTGTTTTTAAAAGAATGATTTTGACAATAATAATTTAGGCAGTTTTTTTTAAGAAAATGATTTGAGGAAGAAGAATTAGTTGAATTTGGTTAATTTGATGGTAAAATTTGTGTTGTTTCATTTAAAGGATATGGAGATGATGATAGAGTGGGTTTGAGAATAAAATTTATGAAAATTTATAGAAAATTTGATTGATGTGACATATTAAAAAATTTTAATTAATTAAAATATAAGAATATCAAATTGTTTTGATGATAAAATTAACATAAAGTAACATTTAAACGAGTTAGAAATATTTTAGCAAATTTATTTTTTAATAATAAAGTTAAAAAAATGGTTGATCAAAATAAAATAAGAATAAAATATACATGTCATAAAAAAATTAAATATTTTAATTTTAAACATTAAAAATAAAAATAAAAATAAAACTATTGAAATCGATTCCAACTACAATAAAACTGATTTCATCTCCTTTCAACCACAACAAAATCTGTCCCAAAAAAACATATCTCATTCTCCACAACATTATATCTACGATGACTTCATCATATCATGCGTGATAAGATAATATAAAAATAAAGCAATATTATTTATGTAAAATAACTTTGTCCACTCTCAAATCTTCTTAACCTAACAAGATCTCCTCAAAACATTAATTTTGTAATTTTATGTTTTATATCGTTCCTAAATCGGTTCAAAAGAACACATCTAACGTAACAAATCAGGTCCTAATAATCTTTTTGAATAATAAATCGATGTAAAAGAACACTGTCTTAAAGATGAGTTCTAAACAATTAATATACCACCGTAAACTTTTATTCTTGTAATATATGAAGATTAAAAAGTAGTTTAAATGTCTTAAAATAGAAAAAATATTTGATAAATAAATGGGATAGTAACAAAATTATAACATTCTTATTTTAACTATTTAAGCTCACCTTTTGCATGGGTGCATGAAATAGTTGTCCATAATTGTGCATAGAAGAGAATAAAAACAGTTGTAAAATTTAATGTGATGGCAGAATTAGAATTATGGATAATTTGGAGATAATAGTGAATCAAAGTAAAATGGTGCTCATTGCATACATCAACAGATTTAGAAAAGGCAATTATCACATTTTCTACTCTACATTTATTCAATATTGATGAAAGAGTATTTTAATTTTATATATAAAATAAATTAAGTACTAGAAATCAAAATATTAGTATTTAGTTAGATGTTAGAAAGGTGTAGTAACATTAAACAGTTTATGTTTATAATCTTGATTTAAATAATTGTTCATTCTTTCCTTTATCTTACCTACATATCTATCACTTTTGCATCAATTTAACCATCTTAAAGAAATTATAATTTTGATTGAATCTTCAAATAAATTAAAAAAGTAAATTTATTAATAAATTTAAAACATAAACACTTAATCTTATCATCTCGTTAATGATAAGATATTAGGATAAAATAAAAGTTATTTTAAATATTAGATAAAATAAAAAAAATTAACTAAAAGTATTTAAATGGTTAAAATACTCCATTAGTTATCGTTTTTATATCAAAATCTCAATTTGATCCTCACATTTCTATCACTTTCAATTAGGTTCACGTTTTTGTAAATAAGTAATATAAAATTTAAATAAAGTTTAATGTAAAATACAAATTTAAATAAACTTAGTATTGTTAAAAATATGTAATAGAAATATCAATTTTAATAAAAATATGATCATAACCTATATAAAAGTTAGATTTGGGCTAAATTTAGAGCACATGAAATTGAAATTTTTTTAAAAATTTTGGAATTGAAATCAAATTAACAAATATGTGACCAAATTGAGATTCATACAGTAATTTGACACGTGTCACCATAAATATTTTTAAAAAAAGGAGTTGACACATAACACCTACTTAACTGTATTAGTTTGGTACTTGGAAAAAACATAATTGTTATTTATTTACAAAATTATGGACTTAATTGAGATAAATAAAAATATGAAGACAATTTGAAATTTTGGTACAAGAACAAACATTAATGGAGTATTTTAATCTATTTAAATTTATAAATTTTTTACACCTTAATAGTGAAAGTGAATTTGAAATACATGTTGGTAAGGGGAGCTACTTCACCTATGAATGAAGAATGATTTTGATGATGTCTACTGGTTTAGAATAAAACATAGCTTGGTCTAGTTAGGATATGCATTAGGCAAATAGTTTCTCTTTATTAAATGTATTTTAGGCCTGTTGTGTAATCTTGCATATGATTAGTTTTTTAACTAATGGATTAACTGTGAGTATGACACAAAGGAAGTTAAAATATACTCACGATAATCGATTAGGTAAATTGCTAATCAAATTAGTGACAGCAAATATCTTTGTATAAAAGTTGTTTTTAGATCACGCAGTTTTCCATCTGAAACAGAGCCATCTAAGAGTCACAAAGTTTCTGAATATTCTGGAAGATCACTCAAGTGCAGATCCAAGAAGAATTGATGGTTGATTCTACCATGAAGGGTCTTGCTTGAATCAAGGTGCATCTAGTCAAATCTGCACAGTATAGGTGTATTCATTTCTTGTTTTGTTTTTTGTATTTCTGATTACAGTTGCTTCAGTGTTTGAAGTGTAGGCCTAGGGGCACTTGTGTGGATGCATTGCTCCTACGGGAAGTTCTTGATTGGTGAATCAAGTTCTTGGGTTTTGGGGGTTAGAATTACATAGGTGTGCTTGTAATTCTTGGATCCTTTCTGTTTAGTGAAATCCTCCTAAGTGTGTCACTTAGGATAAGACTGGATGTAGATTCGCCTTGAATCGAACTAGTATAAGTTGTGTGTCTTGATTCCTTCTTCTCTCCCTTAATCTTTCTTGATTGATTTAAACAGTCCATTAACCCAGAACTGTGAAATTGATTAATTGAGCTTTAAAACCTAAAGATTTATTCAAGATTTATCTTAAACCAGATAAAAGCCTATTAATCAACTCAGATCCCTTTGTGTGGTTAAGATAATTAGACAGATCTGTTTTTTAACAATACACTATTTAACTTATTAAAGAACGAACAATGATATTATGACTCTTATATTTTGACTTTTATTTTTTACTTTTTAACATGATTTAATGTAGATAATTAATTAATATACTATTATTTTTTTCTTTGAAAGAAACAATGTTCTCCGCTAAATTCTATTAAAAAATAAAAGAAAAAAAAGTCAAAAATCGAGAATGAAAGTATAATTTTCGTTCGAAAATCAATCCGTTATTTAACTATAAAAAAGAACAAAATCTTAAGTTTGGAACAACAGAAAGAACAACTACCACCTATGAAGGGCATAGATGACAGAGTGTAGGGTGGCGGAACAGTGTAGCAGACATAAACACTGACCCTTACATAACGTCACCATAGTCACTTTTCAAAAAAAATAAGAACTAAATGAGTGAGTAAATTATTTTTTTAGAATCAGAGACTTAAAACATATTCATCTTATATATAAATATAATTAAATAATTATCATTGTGTTTTTTACTTTTGCACTTTGAATTTTCTTTAATATTGGTTATTTTTGGAGATCGTGGAGAAGTGTACATGTTATGGGAGACATTATTCAAAAATAAAATTGTTTTCTGTTCCTATAGTTGGTCTCAACTAAGGCCTACTAAATCAACATAAAGTTTATAATCTCCAACATTAATTACTAATTATGAATTATGGTGGTAATGGAAAAGGAAGGTGGTGGAAAGTAAAAAAGAAAAAAATTGAGAAATTTCAAGAAGAAGATGATTGAGACTTTGATATATAACGTTTTTAAAGGATTATTAGAGATTAAATTAATTTTATTCGATAAATATTGTCAGTCAAGTAAGTAAAGAAAAAAAATATAAAGATTAAAGTGAACTATAAATATAAATATACAGACTAAATTATTAATTAAATTAAAAATATTTGATATACACTGATCTCTAATTTTCGATTTCTTTTATTTATTTCAAAAAGTTGAATGGTCAAGACAAATATTTTTATTTGAATTATATATATCTTTTTTCAATATT
Organism: Vigna unguiculata; assembly: GCF_004118075.2. NCBI lineage: Eukaryota > Viridiplantae > Streptophyta > Magnoliopsida > Fabales > Fabaceae > Vigna > Vigna unguiculata. The sequence continues at coordinate 1,297,094 of NC_040289.1, forward strand.
TTATTTATATTTTTTACAAAATAATAATAATAATTAAAACAGCCTACTCCAACCTAATTTTAATCATGTCAAATCTTTAAATCTAATAAACTCAACTAAATAAAAGTTTATTGGAAGTTTTATTTCACAATTATTCATGTGTTTGTTTCAATTTACACAGTAATCGGGCGAGGCAAATCAATAGAATGAAACAATATTTTACATAATTAAAGTATTTAATAATAAAATGGGTAGAATCTAATATATCAATTTACATAATTTTATAATAAAACAGTAAAGTATGTTAAGTCATTTAATTCATCAATTCATTTTTTTTTAATTTGTCATCTTAATAGGTTAAGAACACTTAATTTATCCAACATTTTTAAAAAATATAATGGTTTGTTTGAAACATAAATATTACTTTTAATTCTTGATTAATTCGATAAAGGTTCAATTAAAATAAACAAGTGTTGCAAAATAATTATTATTTATACTTAGTAATTTCTGATTAAACTATAAATGTTGTTTGAGCATATATACTTCTGACGAAACTATTACTAAGGAAAAACCATACAAATTCATAAACTTCCTTTTTTCATTACAGTTTCTAAATATTTTGATAAATTTTGAAGTCATGTTTAATTAATGATGTAATGTTCTAAGCTCAGATATTTATATTTATATTTACATTTATATTCTTCCTCATTAATCCCACAACAAAGAGAATTCCAGAAATCCTATCACAAAATCATGTTTTAACAAATTCTGAAAAACTTGTTCCGAAATATTTCCATACCACGCATTCCTCTTATGAAGGGTAAAATAATCATTCTAAAAATTAGGGGTTGTAGAAAGGAAAAGACTAGTGTGATTATTTCTCTACTTATCCTAGCCCAAGCTTTTTGGAGGGGCCTAGGCCCAATAAGTTGCATTCTTTATTAGAGCCGAAAATGATAATTAAGTTAGAAACGAAAAAAAAAAATACCACCTGGTATTCTCGAACGAAACTTAAAGTCTTGTCTTGAAAATAAATCACGGCGTATAAATAATGTATTTGTTATAGGAAAAATTATACTTTTTATTCCTAATATTATGTTAAATATATCTCTCTAGTTTTAAAATAATCTTTTATATATATATATATATATATATAGCAAGTGTGATTAGTTATTGATTTAATAGAAAAAAGAGAAAATCGTTGTAAAACAAAAAGAATACATCATATTTTAGTTTTAAAATAAAAATTCATTATCCTTATATCCAAACAACATTCTATTTTGTAAAAAAATCAATTTTTTATTTATGAAAAGTTATTTATTTTTATATTTTTAAACTCTAACTTTTATTTTTCTATAAATTTTATTTAATTTAATATAATACTTTTTTTTTAATAAAAAGAAGATAAGTGTCATTTTATTAAAATTTAAGAAAAAAATGAATATCATTTATTAAAAATACAAAGAAGTTAATAATTTAATAACTAGAAAGAACATGGGCATAATTTTATTAAAATAAATGTAAGAAAAATATTTATGTATATAATATTGAAGGGTGTGAGTGTGGTTAATCCTAATCCGATAGGGGTTCGGCGTATTTTTTCTTTATTGTATAGATTATAATTGAAAGAAAAACTTTAGTTATGATTGAGATATATATATATATATATATATATATATATATATATATATATATATATATATATATATATATATATATATATATATATATATTATTTCAAATAAATAATTATTTCAAAAATAATTATACCATTGAAATTGAAGTTATCTAAATATGTAAAGATTATTAAATAATTGTTTTATCACAAAAATATTTTATTCTTAAAAGAATTAAACAAAAGTACCTAAGTATTTCGATTAAGGAGAAGTATCCAGAATTCATATCAGAATAACAATATCAATATACAGAAAGTTGCAGGTTGTGTTCTTCACCAAACTTTTTTTTTTAATTTAATTTTTCTAACATACATGATACGAAATTCCCAAACCATGAATATATATTTTTTATTAGTAGGAATTTTGCTCAAGCGTGTTTCTTCAATATAACTATATACAATTTAAAGTCATCATTAGAAAGAAGAAGTAAAATTTGTGACAATACAATTTTTTTAAACGCTATATCATCTAAATGCTTCTAAAATTTACCATCGTTTATAAGAAATGATGTCTACCATGGATTGGGGCATTTACTCATATACACACTCGAGAATGACAATATAAAACAAACACATCCAAAAGAAAGAGAAAAGTAGTTCATACACATCCAAAATCCAAAAGAAAAATAAATTGTAACCCACCAAATGCATCACTGTTCAAAACAAACAACATCACTACTCTATAAGCAGATTTTGAATGTGAGCAATCTTTTCCCAATCCTCACTTCCTTTCTGGTAACGTTGTTTGAGCAAAGGACAACTGATTATATGAAGATCTGAAATTGATGAAGGAAGACCCTCCTCTGGTAAGCATTGGAGGTTGGGACAGATAGAAAGAGTCAATGATTTAAGAGATGAGAGTTGAGAAACCTTGTAATCCAATTTTTCTAGATTTGGACAATCACGGATGTATAGTTCAGTAAGAGAGAGTGGAAACACACCTTCATCACTAAAACATTCTACATCCACTTTTTCAATGGACAATCTTTTCAGAGACGGATCGTCTCTGAATGCTCCTTTCAGTGAGCCAACAACTAGTCTGGAGCAATTATTGAGTTTCATAAATTTTAAATTTGATGGCAAACCTCCCTCAGGAAACGACTCAAGTTTTGGACAGTCTCCTATGTGTAGCTCATTGAGAGATGGAAGCAATGTATGCATGTTTGCAGGCAGTGATTCAAATTTAGGGCACTCTACGATTGTCATACCCTCGAGATGATCGTGAACATGATCCTGTGAAATCATCTCCAGATTAGGAAACCTACCGAGATACAACTCCCTGAGTCTTGGGAGGGAATCCAATGAAAAGATCCTTCCAGCGACACAATCATCACTTATTGACATCCAGTTAATGTGCAAATATTCAACAGTGTTAGACCAAACTATTTCCAGCAATGGTGCTTGCATCATGAGACTTTTCATGGTAGCCCAGTCCAAATGTAGCTTTCCACAATATACAGCAATTAAATCTAGAGCCTTGGGAGCGGAAGCCTCAAGTTGTTCGCAGTGTGTAATATGTAATATTTTCAGAGGAACAAGTTGCTCTGGCAACTCTCCTTTCAGCTTGGGACAATCACTTATATAAAGTGTTTGAAGATTTGGAAAACCACCTGCTTTGCATTCCCATTTTTCCCATTGCCCCATATTGGCGAACGTCAAACTTTGCAGGGACTTAAATGAAGAAGAGTTGCTCCCATAAAAATCAGCATCAATGCTCACTATCCCATCAAGTCTATGAATAATCAAGTCCTTCAGATTCGACAAAAGTCCAAGGGGAGGTAAGCGTTCGCAAGATTTACATCTATCCAACTCTAAGGACACCAGGTTCGATAATAAATGTAACCAGTTTGGAAATTGTTTCCCACCATAGTTTAAGATTGACAACTCCTTTAAATTTTTGGAAGGTTGCAGATTCTTAATTACCTCCTCTTCTTTCTTCGAATCAATAGAGTCTCTATTCCGTCTCCATTGCAACTTTAGCTTTACAAGGAGTGTTTTATTCTTCAAATATGCTTCTAATGCATCCACTGAATTTTCAATATTTTGTAGCTCCCCAATTGATAGACTTCCATCAAGGTTGAGTTCTCCTAGCTGTTGAATACTGAACTCCCCGCCACGACCAACATTAAAGGATTCCATGACTACTTTAAGATTCTTCAGTTTTCCCAAACTCGGCGGCAACTTTTTCAAATTATTCGATATCAATTCAAGGTGACACAAACTGGTGAGTAAATGCAAATTTGAAGGCAACTCCTCCAAATACCTACAATAGTTCAACTTCAGTATTTGCAAGTGGCAGAGTGAACATATCTTTTCAGAAAGTGTTTTTAGTACAGTAAATGAGAGGTCTAACAGTTGGAGATGCTCAAGATTGGCAACAGAGTCAGGCAGCTCTTTAATGTCACAACAAGACAGAGATAAAATTCGTAAAAGCCTAAACTTGGAAAAAAATTCATGTATCGACATATTGGCACCCCAACGAGTGAAAGGATCAATTCCCCTACTTGTTAGCATAAATGTACGTAACCTTTTTGTGTTACATGGGGTTTCAAACCCATTAAAATATTGATTGTGTCCAAGTTCAACTGAATAATGACGAGTTACTTTTTGTATCTTCTCTTTTTGACCAACTTCCCACCTAAAGTATATGCCTCCACCAACATACTTTGCTAAATCATTTAGAAGGTCATGCATCATAAATACTTCTTCCTCTTCATCTGATTGTTGGAAGAAGGATCTTGATAGTAGATCATTGAAGTATTGTTGGCAAACTTTTTCTGAAGGACATTGTAGGAGATTTTCAGTCATCCACAAGTGCATCAAATGCTCCTTCTTAAACTCATAATCCTTGGGAAACAGGGCACAATAAGCAAAGCAGACCTTCAGATGGGAAGGAAGGTGGATATAGCTCACTGCTAAAGCAGGGATAATATCACAACGCTCTTGTGAAAATTCCCATATTTCGCTTTGGAACACACTTTCCCACTCTGAAACAGATGATTTGTTGTATAATAGATTTCCCATTGTCTTCAATGCAAGAGGTAGTCCTTTACATTTTTCAACTATCTTCTTGCCAATCTCTGTGAACTCTAGATTTTGTTGAGTATCATCGTCTTTAAAAGCATATTTAACAAACAAGTTCCAGCAATCATTTTCTTGTAATTGCTTTAAGGAGTGAATTTCTGACCGCATGGTAGAAGCAACTTCCTTGCTACGTGTAGTGACTAGAATCCTACTCCCTTGGACTCCAAACATGAGGGGCTTATGCACTTCTTCCCAATTACATTGGTTCTCGTTCCAAACATCATCCAAAACGAGAAGAAATTTCTTTTCAGTCAAATTTTCTTTTAATCTTGTATGGACCATCTCTAAATTTCCACTATCATCAGTTGATTTAGTAACAGCCTCAAGAATTACTTTTGATACTTTAAAAACATCAAATTCAGCTGAAACACAAACCCAAGCTTTGACATCAAATTTAGCCTTGTTTATCCTTGGGTCACTGAATACATGTCGGGCAAGTGTGGTCTTACCCAGCCCGCCCATTCCCACAATAGAAAGTATTGATGGCTGGTTAGAATTGTTGTTGTCAGATATCAACCAGTCAACGATCTGTTTTTTATCATCATCTCTGCCATAAATATCGGTTCCAACAACCGACGATGTTGTTTGTGATTTTTGTGGCAGTTCATTGCTCAACCCAGATCTAACACCACTAGCAGTTTTCAATCTTAGAGCACCCTTTTGGTTTGAGAGAAATTCTAAGATTTCAAGGATTTCTTCCATCCTGGACTCGATTTCCTTGTTACGAGAACTAATTGAAGAAGATTTGAAGAAATTGAATACCTTGCAAGTACAGCCCGTAAAGACTTGAGATTCAGTTTCAGCATCCAATTCTCTTTTGGAGAGCATTTGTATATCATCCAAGAGATCCTCTGCGTCAAGGACAGCATCTTTGACCTTAAGTAACCAGCTTCTGACATGTGAATACGTGAACTGCTTTCGTTCTGCATCATCAGCCAGAGAATGGATGGAGTGCAGCTTTGTTTCCAACTTGAATAGCAGCTTTTGATCAAGCTTTCTTACACGAAAGAAATCGAGAATTTGAGGGGAAGCTAACTTCTGGAATGCAACCTGAAGAAAAGCAGAAAGAAGTGCACCACCGACAAATTCTAAGGCCATGGTAAAACAAGCACGAAGGGATTCACGATCTGTATTAGCTTTTGCGAATGACTCAGTGCGATACAGCGTCAACCAATAATTGATCACAGACTTTAACAGCTGTATTCCATTTATGAATGAGTGGCTATCATTTAAATTAAGAGATATATTGAAGACCATGTTAAAATCTTTTATTTTATTTCTTCATATATCAACTTTTATGTGATTTTTTTGGCTCTGCACTGTATTATATATAATAATAAAATAGATTAACAAGTTGAACATAAAAGAAAAGAAAATAATTAATCACATATAATATATATAGTATATACAATATATGGAAACTAAATAGTTTATTATCTGACGAATCATATATTTTATAAAGACAAAGGTCACTAAGTATTGTTAAAATGACATGTCTTCGACCATTTTTTTCAACAAATTAAAGGGATAATCATTTGATGAAGAATAGAAATGGAAAAGTCACCTTCATTTGGTTCTATTGATCGTGTCTGTTGCCCATCATTCACTGGAATAATCTACACATTAAACATCCAAAATGTAAAATTCCACGAGCATTCGAGCATATAAGGTCCATATCACTGCTATTACAAGAAAACTTTTGAAAAAAATAATAATTACTTACTATACTAATTAATTTATATACTAATTTATAAACTAAAATTTATTAATAACTAAAATAATTTTAAAATTATGTCTAAATCTATAACGATATGAGAAAAACAAAATTCACTGAATTTACTTCTCTATCCCTTCTTAAAATCCAAATAGATGGATTTTAAGTCATTTTCAATTTTTGTTTTCTTTAAATACTCATTCTAATATTGTGACGCCTGTTCTTATTCTTAGATGTGGCTTTCTTGTCATTCTCAATGTTTTTTAATCAATAGACCATTTTATCCTCACCTTAATGTTTCTGATGCCACTATTTGCAGTGGTATTTCTGTATTTTAATGTTTGGCACTTCTCTCCCTTTTCCGCATTTGATATCACTGCACTCAATGGACAAGAAGAAAGTAATTGATGGGCGTGCTCAACTTAGTTTCCCGCTCCTTCTTCCTTTTTTTCCATAACTTATGCTTCTTATTCGTCTCATATAAGATTCAGGTTTAGGTTTTTTTAACCCATTTTGTATTTCGTATTCTTCTCCTTATTTTCTATTTCTGTTGGTGTTTTGCTTCTTATTCATTCGACATAAGGTTCATGTTAGATTTTTTTCAACCCATTTTATTTTTCGTGTTCTTCTTCTTATTTTTGTTGGTGTTCTTCTCCTTATTTTCATGCGAGGTTGAAACTTAAGCACCGTTTAGTCAATGTTCTTTCAAAAGGTGTTAATTTTGGTCCTTAAAATCTATCCTAAGTGGCTAACGGTGTTCCAATTCAGTATCTATCATGACACGTGTACTGACACATATGTGATACGTGTTATATTATTTTTAATTGAAAATTTGAATTTTGAAAGTGAAGGCTGCGTTTTAATTATTGACTTTTTAGAGTGTTTTTTCTTCCAAAAAAAGAGAGCTAGGGGCTTCTTAGAAAAGCTTCTCCATCTTCGTTTTCTCCTTCTTCGTCAAAACATAAAGAGACTAGGGGTAGGGGGGTGTGGCAGCTAGGTCATAATGGGAAACGCCAAATTAGGGATCGGAAATGAGGGAAAGCCATGACTTGGAAACACACTTGAAACACAAAAGGGATTTCATTGACAATCTCAGAAGAATTTCTCTGATCACTTCCAGAAGAAGAAGAGTGTGGTTGTTCATCATCTCCAAATTCGTATCCCAATTCCATAACCCTCCAATCACGCACAACCTAAGCAAGAACAACAAAACACATACAAAAGAGCCAACACAGATTCATTTTCATCACAAAGGAGAAGCTTTTCTGAGAAGTCCCTAGGCTCTCTCTGAAGAAAAACCTCCTAAAAAGTCATTAATTAAAACGCAGCCTCCATTTTCAAAATTTAAATTTTTAATTAAAAATAACACGTGTTACATATGTGTAGATACACATGTCATAGTAGGATGCTGAAGCTCAAGTGAAACACTGTTGACCACTTAGGATAGATTTTAAAGATGTTTAGAAAATAAAGATCAAAATTAATACTTTTAAGAGAATAAGAATATGGTGATTAAGTTTCGGGGACTATTTTCAATTTTACCTAATTTGACCTAATACTTCAAAGATAAAAATATATATTTTTCTATTATTTTAAATATGTCTCTCTAGTTTCAAAATACTGTTTTTTGTGCTTAGTTATTGATTTAGAAGACAAAAAAAGAAAATCGTTGTAAAACAAAAAATAAAAATACATCATATTTTTATTTTAAAATAAAATTTCATTATCCTTATATTCAAACGACATTTTATTTTGTAAAAAATAATTATTTATGGAAATTTCTTTACTTTTATATTTAAAAATATTAGTTTTATTTTTTTTATAGTTTTATTTAAGTTAATATAATACTTTTAAATAAAAGAAGGAAGATAAATGTCATTTTATTAAAATTATAAGAAAAAAAGAATATCATTTATTAAAACTATAAAGAAGTTAATTATTTAAAAATTAGAAAGAACATGGACACAGTTTTATAAAAAATGTAAGAAAGATATATAATTATCTTTTTTAATATATATTGGAGGGTGTGAGTGTAGTTATTATTCCAATATCATATTCCAGAATTCATATCAGAATAACAATATCATAAAAGATAATTATATATCTTTGATTAAACAAATAATATCCCAGAATTCATATCAGAATAACAATATCAGTATACAGAAAGTTGTAGGTTGTGTTCTTGACCAAACTTTTTCAATTTGATTTTTCCGACATATATCATAAAAAATTCCCAACCATGAATAGTTTTTTATTAGTAGTAATTATGTTCAAGCGTGATTTTTGAATATAACTATATACAATTTAAAGTCATTAGAAAAGTGAAGTAAAAGTTGTGACAATACAATTTTTTTTTAAACAGTATAATCTAAATATGTTTAAAATTTACAATGGTTTATAAGAAATGATGTTTACTCATTTATACACTCGAGAACGATAATAAATGATACAATACAATGGTTCTAACGGGACAGTAAAAGTATTGAGAGGAAGGAAGGTTTAAATAGATACATAATGAGCATCTAAGAGAAAATTATATATATATATATATATATATATATATATATATATATATATATATATATATATATATATATATATATATTTTGTATGATGATATTTTTAAAATTTTGACATATGTGAATTCTAAACAAATAAGATGTCATCATTTGATATTTCAAAGCATCTAATGGTCTTTCAATTCATACATCTGTATTGAAAAATAGCTCCATGCCTTTCACTATGGTTATTCATGCTATAAATATTGCCAGAAATATTTACAATAATTACTAATCATGTAATATAGATATCCAAAAGATTTTATAGATATACAAAATAATTTATAGATATACAAAATAATTCGTTCATATGAAAATTTGACAGATCTGTTCATAAAGTTTGTGTTAAAAAGAACTTTTGAGCAAAAGTTCACAAGTTTGGACTGTTATCTTAACTTAATGAGGGGCAAAATTAGAATATCGATGAATAATATTATATTAAAGAATACAAAATGTTGTGTACAACTAATGCGGAAAAAGGAATAAAAGCTTCAAACCCTTACTTTCTAAACTTTTATAACTTTGATGGTATAATATACAGTGGAAAAGAGCAATTTGATGACCCAAAGCATAAAGTACATGTGAAATTTAAAATTTATAGAATTATGTGCCCATGGTAAAATAGTTGCCATAATAAATTGTTGTCAATTATATGTGATTACAATATCAAAATTTATGCAACAATTATAAATTAATGGGTTAAATATGTTTTTTGGTTCCTCAAGTTTGAGCGAAATTTGGGTTTAGTCCCTCATCAAAATTTTTGACCAATTTAGTCCTTCATCTTCCAAAATGCGTGAATTTAGTCCTTTTAACCAAATTTTGTTAAGTTTATCTGACATTTCAAGCGCATTTCATGATAGTATTTAAATTATTTATACTGTTTGACACATTTTTGCTTCAATGTTATCATTTATTAAAAATATAAAGAAGTTAATTATTTAAAAACCAGAAAGAACATGGACATAGTTTTATTAAAAATGTAACAAAGATAATTATCTATTTTAATATCGGAGGATGTGAGTGTGGTTAGTTAATCATAATCTTATAGGGTTAAGCGTTTTTTTTTTTCTTTTATTATATAGATTACAATTGAAAGAAAAACTTTAGTTATGATTGAAAAATGTATATGTTTTTATTTCAAATAAATAATTATAGCATTGAAATTGAAGTTATCTAAACATGTAAAAAAAAAAATACTAATAAATTATCTTATCACAAAAATGTTTTTTACTTAAAAGAATTAAACAAATGTACCTTTGTATTTCGACTAAGAAGTATCCCAGAATTCACATATATGATAATTTTTCTAAGATATATGATAAAAAATTTCCAAACCATAATTATATTTTTATTAGTAGTAATTATGTTGAAGCGTGCTTATTATGTTCATGTCCCTTTTCTCCTTTTTCTCTAAGTTGGTTGCTGTCTACTATCGAATTCAAATGGCTTTATATTTTGCTAACAGCCTTAGGAACTTCCACCCCTTTTGGGCTTTCTATGCTTAATCCTTCAAAGGTAAAGTTTGCTTTAACATTTGTTGAGACTTCATCCATAAAACTTGCATTATTCGGTCAGTTTATTTTATTTTAAAGTCTAAAATTCGTTTTATGTGGTTAGAATAATGTTCAATGTTGTGTTTTCTGATTTGATTTGTGGTGAAAGTTTAGATCACCTACAAAGCAAAAATAATTTATTTTAAGGTTAATTGGAAAAAACTTTTTTTGTACTAATTTAAGATTTCCAACTCCTTCATGTTTTCGAAAGGTTGTAGATTCTTAATTACCTTCTCTTCTTTTTCCGAATCTATTCAAGTGCTGTATTAGCTTTTGCCAATTACTCGGTGCAAGACAGGTTAATGGAGTAATCAAACGGACAATAACGTCTTTCATCCACATTTTCTTCTTCTTCGATGGTTAGTCAAACAATAATTGTTTAGTCTTTTCCCAGATCGCAAACTTCTACAGCTGCATCCATTAATGAATGAGTGGCTATCATTATTAACCCACAGAGTGAATTGTACACTACTATAACCATGTAACAAACTTAAACAGGTTAAGAAATAGTTAAAGAACTTAAACATGCTGATGTAAAGAGTAACTTGACTGTGATTATTGAAACTTTGATGACTGATTTATTGAGGTATTCATATTGCAATTGTTAATTACCGAACAAAATCATACAAAGAACAAAGATTAAATTAATAATAATAAAATTTTAACTTAGATCTTTTATCTTTTGAACTTCAATATATGTTAATGGCAATTACATTAAATTATTATATTATAGTAAATAAAATTATTTATATAATTATAGTGCTAAAATTACATTTATGATAATGAGTTAGAAAATAAAAATAATTATATAATAAAATATCAAAATAGTATTCTACAAGATAAAAATAAACCACAAATAAAAATATTTAAAAAAAAAATGATCAAATGTGTAATAGTAAAAAGTTGAGAGATTACCGAATGAAATTCCACAAAGAAAAATAAATGTATAATTAAGGATTTGATATACTGAAAAATATCTTAGAGATATAAGAAAATTTTTCAAATATTAACTTAGTTCATGGTTTAGAGATAACGAAAGTGGTCTTTGCAAAATAAAAGAGTTCTTCAGATAAAACAAAAATTAATAATAATATAATAAAAAAATAAATTTTATATAACCTAGTAGATGAAGGTTTACACTACATTAAACACTTGAATTGAGAATGTTAAACATTCTTATATAAAAAAATATAATAAATAAAAATATTAAAAAATTTAAAAATATTGTAATAAGAGACAGAAAAAAATATTTAATTCACATAGACCCATTTTAACATAATTGCATAAACCAAGAAATCCTATATAATAATTGTAGTTTCACCTAAACCAAGAAAAACATTTGAGTTCTTATATTTTCAATGCAATGTTATACCCTAATAGATTTGATGAATCATCCTCTTTATTTTTAGATTTGGGATATATATTATTTTCTTTTCATCCTGATTATTTTTAGATATGGGACTTTTAATTTTTTTCAATTACTTGTTATTTTTTTTTAATATCATTTTGACGTGTAGTACAACACGGAGGAGCACATACTGTTATTATTTGTATTATTATTATTATTATTTTATTATTATTATTATGAGTAGTATTATTATTAGTAATCCATTATTGTAATTAGTATTGATATTATTAATTGTATTTTCTATAATTCATTGCATTAACATAAAAAAATCAATATTAAAATAATATTATTTATTTTTAATTAATTTGTTATAAAAATAAGAAAATATCTGTAATTGATTATTTAGTTTTTTTTTTCATATTATGAAATCTTTATTTAAATTATTTATTTAAATATAATAATAATTATATTAATTTTCTTAGTGTAAGTTAAAAAAAAAAGAAAAAACAAGTATCCGTGCTTACGGGTTTCATTCTAATTATTACAAAAATAACTATAGCGTTGAAATTGAAGTTATCTGAATATGTAGAGAAATACTAATTAATTATTGAATATAACTATACACAATTTAAAGTCTTTAGAAAAAAGATGTAAAATTTATGACAATACAATTTTTTTTTAAAACAGCATCATCTAATTATGTTTAAAATTTACCACCATATCTAAAGAAATGATGTTTACCATCTATTCGGGTATATCCTCATATATACACTGACAATAAATAATAAATCATGCTTTTATATAAATATATATTGACGTCCCTTTTCTCCTTTTTTTTTTCTCTGAGTTGTTGGTTGTGCTCTCCACTTTTAATGTGGACAGAATTTATTGTAAAGGTAATAGTGTATAAAGAGAGAGGCTTAATAATTATGATGTTAACAAGGGTCCTGACAGAGCTACTCTTAAAATAAGCAACAACTCTGCACAATGTGACAAAGAAACCATTATTGATGAGATCAAGAGGTATTATGATTGTAGGTATCTATCACCATGTGAAGCAGCTTGGCGAATATTTGCTTTTGACATCCATCACAGATGGCCTCCTGTTCAGAGATTGACATTCCATCTTCCTGGACAACAATCAACTTTGTTTAAAGATAATGATGATATTAATGTGATCTGCAACAGGTACGAAAATGCTAACATAATGTTTCTAGCTTGCTTTGAGGCTAACAAAGCTTATATCATGATATTAATGTGATTTGCAACAGGTACGAAAATGCTAACACAATGTTTCTAGCTTGGTTTGAGGCTAACAAAGTTTATACAGAAGGAAAAGAATTGACTTATTCTGAATTTCCAAGCAAATTTGTGTGGTTTGCTAAAGAAAAAGAATGGAAACCAAGGAAGAAAGGCTACAACATTGGTAGACTTACTTATATTCCTCCGGGCTCTGGAGAACTTTATTATTTGAGGATATTACTCACAATTCAAAAAGGTTGTATTGATTATGAAAGCATAAAGACCATTGATGGGAAATTTTATGAAACATACCAAGATGCTTGCTATGCTTTGGGATTGTTGGCAGACGATAAAGAATATATTGATGCAATCAAGGAAGCAAGTGAATTTGCTTCGGGGTATGAACTTAGAAGATTATTTGTTACTTTGTTGTCCATGAATACAATTTCTAAACCAGATACAGTTTGGAATTCTACATGGAGTATCTTGTGTGATGGAATTTTGTACCAAAAGAGAAAGGAAATGAGATTACCAGGTATTTTATATTGTTATTTTTGTAATTCAATAAAAATATATCTTTTAATTGCATTATTTTGTTCATGCAGGTCTTCAAATTGAGACGGCTGAATTACAAAAAATATGTCTCATGGAAATACAAGAAATGCTAATGTCAAATGGTAGATGTTTGAAAGATTATCCTTCATTACCTCAACTTGATATTTCAGATGTACATACAATAAAGAACATGATATTTTGCTTAAAGCACTGAATGATGAACAAATGCATGTATATCAGGATATCATGACAGCAGTTGTTTCAAACAAGGGAGGATTCTTCTTTTTATATGGCTATGGTGGTACAGGTAAAACGTTTATGTGGAAGACATTGTCAGCTGCTCTAAGAAGTAAGGGCATGATTGTTTTGAACGTAGCATCAAGTGGAATTGCTTCTTTACTACTTCCTGGTGGAAAAACAGCACACTCTACCTTCTGCATCCCACTGTTAATTAATGAGGAATCAACTTGCAACATAGCGCAAGGTACTCTCCGTGCTAAACTTCTGATGGCAACCAATTTAATTATCTGGGATGAAGCACCAATGATGAATAGAATGTGCTTTGAGGCATTTGATAGAACACTAAGAGATATTATGCGAAATGTTGATGATGCCAATAATGACAAACCATTTGGTGGCAAAGCAGTTGTCTTGGGAGGTGACTTCAGACAAATTCTACCCGTTATAAAGAAAGGATCTAGGTTTGATATCATCAAATCAGCAATCAACTATTCAGAGTTATGGAATTGTTGTAAAGTGCTCAAACTGTCCAAGAACATGAGATTAAGTACTACAACAGATAATCAAACAGCCAATGATATCAAAGAATTTGCTGATTGGATATTGAAAATTGGAGATGGCAAAATGGATGTAAATGAGAATGGTGAGTGCATGGTAGAAATTCCACAAGAGCTGCTTATTATAAATACAGATGTACCTTTATTGTCATTGGTTGAATTTGTCTATCCTCAATTTGTGGTTAACATGATGAATCCAAATTATTTTGATGATGGAGCAATCTTGTGCCCAACTAATGATTCTGTAGAGCAAGTCAATGATTTCATGTTGTCTTTATTAGGTGGTGAAGAGGTGACTTATTTAAGTTCAGATACACCTTGCCAATCTGATGAACAAGATGAAGTTCAATCTGAATGGTTTACATCTGAATTTTTAAATGATATCAAATGTTCAGGGATACCAAATCATAAACTCAAGCTCAAAACAGGTGTGCCAATTATGCTCCTGAGAAATATTGATCAAGCAAAAGGTCTTTGCAATGGCACAAGATTGCAAGTCAACCATTTGGGTAAAAATGTAATCTCTGCAACTGTAATTACTGGAAAAAACATTGGTGACAAGATTTTTATTCCAAGAATGGATTTAGTGCCATCTGATTCAGGATTGCCTTTCAAATTCCAAAGAAGACAGTTCCCAATTTCATTATGCTTTGCAATGACAATTAACAAAAGTCAAGGACAAACACTTTCTAGAGTGGGACTTTATCTTCCACAACCTGTATTCACACATGGCCAACTATATGTTGCTATTTCTAGAGTGAAAACCAAGCGAGGATTGAAAATACTTATATTGGATGAAAATGGAAATATCACAAACACAACGAAAAATGTTGTCTACAAAGAAATTTTTGAAACTCTTTGACAATGAACACATTAGAGGTATGTCATTTCTAATTTTCTTTTAATTTGTAAGTTTGTATAAATATAGATGCATGATCTATTGTTGTAATTAAAATATTTGTTATAATTTTGTTGTTCAATGCAGGATGTATTGCGTAAAGTCCAAGGCTTACAATGAACATCATGCTGATTTAAGAAGTAATCAAATTTGTGTACCAAAGCAAGTTATCAAGTTGATTAATCAAAAACAGATTATAGGTATGTAATTTGGTCTTCTTTTATTGATATTTTTTTAAAGAAATTGTATTATAACCTTAGAAGTTAATAAATATTACAAAATCAATTCCTATTATCAAAAATATTACATTTAAAAAAACCCGTGCGTTGCACGGGTAGAAAGACTAGTAGTGTATAAAGAGAGAGGCTTAATAATTATGATGTTAAAATAAATTGATGGAATGGGTGAATGAATTGTTAGAAGCTTTATGCAGAGAGTACCAGCAAAAGAGAAAAATAGTTGATACATATTCAAAAACAAAATAAATTGTTGCCGAACAAATACATTACTATTTAAAACAAACCCATCACTACCGTATATACAAGGTTTGAATGTGAGAAATTTTTTCCCAGTCTTCGCCTCTTTCTTTAAGGCAACGCTTTTTCAGCAAACGACACCAACTTATCTGAAGATTTGAAATTGATTTTGGAAGGCCTTCCTCTGGTAAGCATTGAAGGTTGGGGCAGTTACTGAGAGTCAATGATCGAAGAGATGAGAGTTGATAAAGACCCTTATAGTCCAGTTTTTTTAGATTTGGACTATAAATGATGGTTAGATGAGTAAGAGAGGGTGGAAGCAAACCTTCATTAGGAAAACATTCTGCATCAACTTTTTCAATGGACAATCTTTCGAGTGAAGGATTGTCTCTGAATGCTCCATTCAATGAGTCAACAAGTAGTGTAGAGCAATTATTGAGTTTCATAAATTTTAAATTTGATGGCAAACCTTCCGCAGGAAACGACTCAAGTTTTGGACAGTCTTCTATGAGTAGTTCATTGAGAGATGGAAGCAACGTATGCATGTTTGCAGGCAATGATTCAAATTTAGGGCACTCTTTGATTGTCATATCCTCCAGATGATTGTGAACGTGATCCTGTGAAATCATCTCCAGATTAGGAAACCTACCGAGATACAACTTCCTGAGTCTTGGGAGGGAATCCAATGGAAAGATCTTTAGAGAGACACAATAATCACTTATTGACATCCAGTTAATGTGCAAATATTCAATAGTGTCAGACCAAACAATTTCTAGCAATGATGCTTCTATTATGAGACTTTTCATGGTAGCCCAGTCCAAATGCAACTTTCCACAATCTAAAGCAATTAAATCTAGAGCTCTTGGAGCGGAAGCCTCAAGTAGTTGGCACTCTGTAATTTGTATTTTTTCAGAGGAACAAGTTGCTCTGGCAACTCTCCTTTCAGCTTGGGACAATCACTTATATAAAGTGTTTGAAGATTTGGAAAAATACCTGCTTTGCATTCCCATTTTTTCCATTGTCCCATATTAAAGAATCTCAAATTTTGCAGAGACTTAAATGAAGAGGAGTTGCTCCCATAAAAATCAGCATCAATACTCACTATCCCGTCAAGTCCAATAATATTCAAGTCCTCAAGAAATGGCAAAAGTCCAAGAGGAGGTAAACGTTCACAAGAGTCACATCCATTCAACTCTAAGGACACCAAGTTCAGTAATGAATGTAGCCAGTTTGGAAATTCTTTCCCACCATAGTGTAAGATTACCAATTCCTTTAAGTTTTCGGAAGGTTGCAGGTTCTTAATTACCTCCTCTTCTTTTTTCGAATCAATAGAGTCTCTATTCCTTGTCCATCTCAACTTTAACTTCACAAGGAGTGTTTTATTCTTCAAATATGCTTCTGATGCATCCACTGAATTCTCAATATTTTCCAGCGCCTTAATTGATAGACTTCCATCAAGGTTGAGCTCTCCTAGCTGTTGAATACCGAACTCCCTGCCATGCCCAACATTAAAGGATTCCATGACTACTTTAAGATTCTTCAGTTTTCCCAAACCCGACGGCAACTTTTTCAAATGATTCACTATCAATTCAAGGCGACACAAATTGGTGAGTAAATGCAAGTTTGAAGGCAACTCCTCCAAATACAAACAATAGTTAAACTTCAGTATTTGCAAGTGGGAGAGTGAACATATTTTTTCAGAAACTTTTTTTAGTATAGTATATGAGAGGTCTAACAATCGGAGATGCTCAAGATTGCCAACAGAGTCAGGCAACACTTTGATGTTAAAACAATGAGACAGAGATAAAATTCGTAAATCCCTAAACTTGGAGAAAAATTCATCTATCGATATATTGACACCCCACTTGAAAAAAGAATCATCTGTCCTACCTGTCGACATAAATGTACGTAACCTTTTTGTGTTGCATGAGGTTCCAAACCCATCAAAATACTGATTGTATCCAACTTCAACTGAAAAATGACGAGTTACTTTTTGTATCTTCCCTTCTTGATTAACTTCCCACCTAAAGTATATGCCTCCACCAACATATTTTGCCAAATCATTTAAAAGGTCATGCATCACAAATACTTCTTCCTTTTCACCTGATTGTTGAAAGAAGGATCTTGATAGTAGATCATTGAAGTATTGTTTGCAAAAATTTTCTGAAGGATAGTGTAGGAGATTTTCAGTCATCCACAAGTGCATCAAATGCTCCTTCTTAAACTCATAATCCTTGGGAAACAAGGCACAGTAAGCAAAGCAGACCTTCAGATGAGAAGGAAGGTGGATATAGCTCAGTGCTAAAGCAGGGATAATATCACAACGCTCTTGTGAAAATTCCCATATTTCGTTTTGGAACACACTTTCCCACTCTGAAACAGATGATTTGTTGTATAATAGACTTCCCATTGTTTTCAATGCTAGAGGTAGTCCTTTACATTTTTCAACTATCTTCTTGCCAATCTCTGTGCATTCTAGATTTTGTTGAGTATCATCGTCTTTAAATGCATATTTAACAAATAAGTTCCAGCAATCATCTTCTTGTAATTGCTTTAGGGAGTGAACTTCTGACCGCATGGTAGAAGCAACTTCCTTGCTACGTGTGGTCACAATAATCTTACTCCCTTGGACTCCAAACATTAGTGGCTTCTGCAGTTCTTCCCATTTAGGTTTGTTTTCGTTCCAAAGGTCGTCCAAAACAAGAAGAAATTTCTTCTTAGTTAATTGTTCTTTTAATCTTGTGTGAACCATCTCTAGATCTCTACTATCATCAGTTGATTTTGTGATAGCCTCAAGAATTGCTCTTGATACTTTGAAAACATCAAATTCATCTGAAACACAAACCCAGGCTTTGACATCAAATTTAGCCTCATCCACATTTGGGTCATTGAATACATGTTGAGCAAGAGTGGTCTTACCCACTCCGCCCATTCCTACAATAGAAAGTATTGATGGCTGGTTAGAATTGTTGGTGTCAGATATCAGCCAGTCAACGATCTGTTTTTTATCATCATCTCTGCCATAAATATCAGTTCCAACAACCAACGATGTTGTTTGTGATTTCTGTGGCAGTTCATTGCTCAACCCAGATCCAACAACCCTAACTGTTTTTAATCCTAGATTACCCCTTTGACTTAAGAGAGTATCTAGTTTGTCGAGGACTTTTTGCATCCTAGACTCAATTTCCTTATTATAGGAACTAATAGGAGAAGATTTGAAGAAATTGAGTACCTTGAACGTACAACATGCAGAGGTTTGAGATTCAGAATCAGCATCCACTTGTCTTTTGTAGAGCATTTGTAAATCATCCAAGAGATCCTCTGCATCAAGGACAGCATCTTTGACCTCAAGCAACCAGTTTTTGACATGTGGATTCGTGAACTGCTTTCTCTCTGCATCATCAACCAGAGAATGGATGGAGTTCAGCTTGGTTTTCAACTTGTTCAGCAACTCCTCATCAAGCTTTCTTGTACGAAAGAAATCGAGAATTTGGGGAGAAGCTAGCTTCTCGAATGCAACATTAAGGAAAACAGAAAGAAGAGTACCACCAACAAGTTCTAATGCCATGCTAAGACAAAGATGAATGATTCGAGTGCTGGATCAGCTTTTGCCAATGACTCAGTGCAAGACAGGTTTATGGAGTCATGGAACAAACAATAACATATTTGATCAACATTTTCTTCTTCGATGCTGTGCTTAGTCTAGTCAAACAATAATTCTTAAATTTTAATCATATATTTTAAGAACAACTATTACGAAAGTAGTCAAGCTAGTATTGTAATTAAATGATCAAGTTGCACAATACATTTGCATTACTATATTAAAAGGTTTGTTTGTTAAACAATACATTTGCGTGTCGAACATGGAATGATGTAAGATATTTTGTTATTTTACTGATTTTTATTTTTTATATTTGCGGAAGTTTCATGGTTGAAAGTTGTAAGTGATATGGACATGGCATGAAATAATGGAATTTACTTTTATTTTATTGATATATCACATTCACACGCCTTAATTCTTAAATTTTACCTGTATATTCAAGATCAAAGAAACCCACACTGTAATAATTTTTTTAATATATTCTAGAATACATCTCATATTTAGTCCTAAAACGATTTGTAGCTTTATATATGAATTCATTAGTATTTATATAAATGATAATATTATAAGCATAATTATGAAATCATGAAAATAATATTTTTATACGTTGATACTATATTTTAATTACATTAACTTGCCTTTTATTTATATATACATGAATATTAGTTGCAAATATGGAAGTGAAGCAAATACATTGTTAGATAATAGAGTATGTCTTGGATATTGAATATAGATATTTTGACAGTTCATTAATTGAATTTTTTATGTACAAAATTATTTAACCAACAATTTTCTTTTATAAAAAAAGTAAGCATCTTTTTAAAATAAAAGACATTCTCGTGTCTAGATAAAATTATTAGAGATGAAAGGGTTTTCTTTTGAGTATATAATGAAAGAGGAAAATGATAATGCTTCATCAATATAAAAGTATGTTTACACTTTCATTCAACAATAAATCACATATAATAGAAGTATCCCATAATTCATTTCAGAATAACAATATCCGAAAGTTGCAAGGTTGTGTTCTTGACCAAACTTTTTAAATTTAATTTTTCTAACATATATGATAAAAAATTCTCAAACCACAAGTATTAGATGATAACATATTTTTACCACTTCTTTTACCACCCTACGTGGCATTAGCTTTTGCATTTTAATTTTTATTTTGAATTTAATTTTAAGTGGTACACACGGGCAGAGGAAATGTAAAAGCGGTAGATGCGCGTGGGGAAAATTCTCATTCTCTTACCCCATTCTGTAAAAACAGAACCTATGTTTCCTTGTGCTGTGAAAATTTCCCATAGTCGAACCCTTGAATCCTCCATTTGTGGACTGAAAATTCTCCAATCTCTACGTGGAAGCTCCCATTTTTGAACCCAATCCTATGCAGCCACCAAGGTTCTCAGCTAGAAGCAATCTTATTACAATCCCTTGTTCGTTTAAGAAGCTGTGATTTTCGAACCCCAACCCCTTTCCTTTGTTCCCATAAAGGCTTCAACCCAAAATGCGCGTTTGGGGAGGTTTGATTTTGCTTTCCCTTAACCTTTCGTTGACAACCCTTCTTCCCATGTGCTCTGAACCCTGCAACCCATAACCTAATGTTTCAAAGACAACCCATCCAACTATAAGTGCATTTGTGGAAAAACTCCCCTGACCCATTTTTAGATTTAAATTGCAACCAAGGACCAATTAAGTGGTAACCCACGAACAACTTCTTGCACAAAAATAATATAACAGATTTGAAAAGTATAGCTAGAAACACAATTCTTGTAAACCAATAATAAAGACTTGTTGGACCCCAACATGTGCAGACCAATAACACACCACATCCCAGCTCTTGTAAACCAAATATATGTGTATTTGGGGGAAAATTTTCCCGACTCGATCTTAAATTTAACTTGCAACCCAAGACCTATTAAGTTGTAACCCACAAGTGACTTTTTGCACGCCAAAAAATTACAGATTTGGAAAGTACAGCTAAAAACACAATCCCCTCCCATACTTTGTGGACCCTAGCTTGTGCATACCAATAACACACCCCATCTCAATGCTTCTAAACCAAATATATGTTCATTTGGGGAAAAACTTTACTGGCACATTCTGAAATTTAACTTGCAACCTAAGACCAAGTAAGTTGTAACCCACAACTGAGTTTTTGGACGAAAAAAAAATCATAGATTTGGAAAGTGCATATGTAAACACAATTCGCTCCCATACTTGAAAGAGGAAATAGTTGGAAAGTGTTTTCAATTGTGTAATTATTTGAACTATTTTTGATAATATAAGGAAGTTTAAATGTTATATTATTTCCCTAAGTTATGACCTTTTTTTAATGAACAATGTGATTTAAGAAGTACTTTTGAATTTGTAGTAAATGTTATAATATTTGATGTTATGTCTTGTAAGTGATAATCATAGGTTCATAGTTTTTCATACTAAAATTTTTGTATTTACACAAGTGTTGTCAAACATGTTAGGATAGTGCATACTATTATATAAGGCACTATCCAAATAGTGGTAATATATTTGTGCACAAAGTACTATATGCACTACAAAAAAATCGTATTTTACCGACGTCCAGATCCGTCGGTAAAAACTCATTTCTGTCGGTAACTGCTAATTTTCGACGGATTTTCGACGGCAAATCATCCGTCGGTAACAGGCTTGTCTGTAATGTTTACCGACGGATAAGTCGTCCGTGGGTAATTACCGACGGAATTATCCGTCGGTAATGACTTCTTTTACCGACGGAAAATTCCGTCGGTAATTCCCGACGGACGGACGATCCGTCGGAAAGAGTTGTACGAGTTTCAGCGGCGGATAAATCCGTCGGAAATGCCGTCGGTAAATATTAATCAGACTGCAGAGTCTGTTCTGCATGTTTTCCAAAACCACACATAATTAACCAGACCTGCAAATCACAAACATTCAGAAACAGACCTGCCAATTATAATATCCGATCCATTCTAAAAAAATAGTAGATATCTACTTGAACTCCAATATTAAACATAAACATATATGTCTACATTATTTAAACATAAACATACTAAAAGTATGAAATGTTTATACTCAATCAAAGTAAAAACTAGTCCTCAATGATACTACTACAAACAGTCATCCGTATCACAGAAGTGAAAGCATCAAGTGTTTATTATTAATCAAACTGAAAAACTCAATCAAACTAAAAACTATAGTCCTGAGTAACTCTAACATGTGGTCCTAATAGTCTAAGTAGTCATCTGAATCAGAGTCCTCAGGATTTGTTGCGGGCTGGACTGGTGCGGGCTGGACTGGTGTGGGCTGGACTGGTGCGGGCTGCACTGGTGCGGGCTGCACTACTGTAGGCTGGACTGTGCTGGGTTGGACTACTTCGGGCTGCTGCTGAGCCGGTGTTATGTTGGATTGAGGTTGTTGAAGGGCATGATGGTCAGGAGGCAGCAATGTTAAGACCAGATTGTGTAAGTTTTGAAATTGGCCTTTTAATTCCTCATAAGCCTGATCACGAGCTTCTAGTCTTTGTCTGAGGTACGTAACGTCCTCAGCACTGGAAGACGAAGAAGACGGTTGGCGCCTGAGGCTACCGCTTGCACCTGAGTTTGCAGCAAGTTGGCCTGCCCCATATACTCTTCCTTTATTCTTTCCACCAACAACCTCAACCCAACACCGAGTCCCAATTGTGTCCTCTGCTGTAGGATCAACATTAGGATCTACTGGGCCAACACAAGAGCCTTGCTCAGATCTTACCTGTGAAAGTCTAATTTCAAATTCTTCCTATCAAGTAAACAAGAAGGTATTAGTGAAATAGGGTCAACAATATACTTTTATGGAAAAGTAATGAAAGTGTTTGTTTACATGGGTCCTCCGAGATCTTTCATCAACATACTCGCTGGATCCTTTACGGATATGGGTTTGTTGAAAAACCTCATCAATGTGCACATATCGGCCAAGCTCTTGTGCCTGTAAAACAAAATATGGTGTTAATTTTTAAGCATAAATTATTAAAATTCGGAGTGTGATGAATTACTTAAGAGAGAAGTTTATTACCATACGAATGGCATGCTCATGAGTAGTAATGGAACCGCCTGTGTGTAGGCTCCCACCCTTTGGGGAAGCTCTGTTCCTTTGGGCTGTAATACATTTATTGCGATAGGCTGGAGAATTCCAATGTGTCAGCAATTGATTCCACACATCATCCCCAAGCCAATAAGGTCGTTGTCCTGCAATTCTGGCCTCTCTAAACATCTCTGAGAGCCTATGTGAAGCTCTAGAGTTAAAATTTGTGTGAATTTGAGCTTCATGTTCAGGTCTCCACTGAACCTTCCTCTGCGACAACCAATAAAGTACAAATCATCAATTGCATTGCATGGTTAACATACACAATTATTAAATATTTAAAAAGACTGATGATATGTTTACCTTAAAGCGTTGCATGGTTAACATACACAATTATTAAATATTTAAAAAGACTGATGATATGTTTACCTTAAAGCGTTGCCAAAATACATCTCTATCTGTTGGAGGTATTGCTCCCCATGTCGGCCAAGCAGTCAAATATTGTTGTTTAATAGACCTTGTGATGGCCTGGGAAGCAACTCTAGAAGGATAAAACCTGCACATGATTTAAGAAAATAAATTCAAAAAAGGACAAGGTAAAATAAGTCATGTAAAAGAAAATAGTTTTTAAGATGGGAGAAGTTATTCTTACCCTTTCCCATAAGGTTCAATCGTGGGTCGTTCATTGGGAGGAGGGTCAACAAAAGCAGCATCTGCATCAGTAGGACCAGAAGAGGCAGGATCACTAGGTGAAGGGACTGATGATGGAGAAGGTATGGCGGCAGCAGCAGCAGATGGTGAAGAAGAAGGTTGTGATAGCACAACAGGGGGTGGCATTGGCACCATCACAGGAGGTGCTGTGGGTACCACAGGAGGGCGTGGAGGTACCAAAGGAGGGTGTGGTGTGGGTACCATAAGAGGAGGTGCTGTGGGTGGCACAATAACAGGTGGTGTGGGTACCATTACAGGAGGTGGTATGGGTACCATAACAGGAGGTGGTGTGGGTTCAACTGCAGGAACGGTGGGGGAAGGTAATGATATGGGTGCAAGACCTACAGAGGTTGACTGTAAGGCTGCACTATGTGTGTCAGCAAGAGGGGATGGACTGGATGTGGATGGTCTTCCAGGAGGAACTTTTATCAGGTAGCGTGGTCTTTTTGGTGCCCTTTTTGGTTTTGCTACCTCTTTCCCCTTGCCAGGATTAGGTGGACCCCCAGATGACATTGTGCACTATAACAAATACTATTAGAATAAATAAACGATGAATATTAATGTCAAATTATACGTACAAATATTAAAAGGTAAAAGGTCATGTTACAACTACACAACAACAATGGCACACAATACAAATTACAAATATTAAAAGTTAATCATCATCACTGTCATCGTTTATGACTTCATAATTTTCATCATCATCATCGTCATCTTCTTCTTCTTCTTCTTCTTCTTCTTCTTCTTCTTCTTCATATTCTTCTTCTTCTTCTTCTTCTTCTTCTTCATGTTCTTCTTCTTCTTCTTCTTCTTCCACTTCATCTTCTTCCAATTCTTCACCATCCCCATCAATGTCATGCAATGTAGAGACACCTTCAACTTCAATTATTTGATGGGCATGTGACATTTCATCAACTTGATAGGGAATATCATCTTCCACCTCATTTGACTCAACACGACCCCTAGGCTTAGTTTGTATTGCAACACACCAACCACGTTTGTTGATGTTCCGAAATGTTGGATACGGGACATAATAAACTTGTTTAACATTAATTGCTAGAATGAATGGATCAAATGGTGGGTATCTTAAATTGATTTGAAGTTCGACAGTATTATATGTAGGATGTACTCTTGTACCATTTCTAGAAGGATCAAACCATTCACAATAAAAAAGAACAACTTTCTTTGGATAAGTAGAGGTGTTGTACTCTAGCTCATATATTTTATGAATTATTCCATAAAAATCATCATAACCACCCTCTGTGAGGCCCTTCACGTACACACCACAATTAATTGTCTTCTTCCCGTTCGACCATGCATTAGTGTGGAATTTGTATCCATTGACAAAGTATGTGTGCCACTCCTTCACGCATCTCATGGGTTGGTTTGCCAAATCCCTTAACTCTTGATTTCTAACACATAATGGCTCGTTGTAAACCTAAAAATTGTGTGAAAATTGAAAGTTTAGTCAACTTTAGCAACAAAGGTTCTTGAACTAAGAAGACTGCACTTACTTGGTTTCTAAACCAATGAGGAAAATTTGAGTATATGTTGGTAGAAGACGTTCCTTGAGGTATTTGCTCAGCTACAAGGAATGAGCTGTCAAAGGAAGATTAACAATACAGTGAATACAAATACCTTAAAAGGAATTAACCGGTTAGGTTGTGGACAATGGGATTAGGACTTACTCAAGGTACGGTTTAACTTCAGTGCAATTAATTAACACATGCACATGAGCAGAGTTGAATTCAGCATCAGTTAACCAATAAGTGCACTCCTTGCCTGCGTGACGACCGACTTGTTTAAACACCGATAATGTTGACTCAGATGTTTGACTTTGCCATGGTGTTTCATTCCTACGATTTTTCGGACACAACGTGAAGTTTTGAAAATAGTGAGAGCAAAAGTATGTGGTCTCACGATGCAAGTAAGTTGCACAAATGGATCCTTCTACTCTGGCTTTGTTTTTTACAGAACGCTTTGAATCCCCCATAAATCTTTACGAACAAAAGATGTGCACATTAGAATTGAACACGAGAATAAGAGTTCAAAGTTCAAACAATTAAGTAATCATATCACCTTTCAAATGGATACATCCACCTATATTGTACTGGTCCGCCAAGCCATGCTTCATATGGAAGATGAATAGGGAGATGCTCCATTGAATCAAAGAATCCTGGAGGAAATATTCTTTCCAATTTGCAAATAATAAGAGGAATATTTTCCTCCATTTTTTGTAATGAATCTTCCTTCAGTGTCGTTGAGCACAAGTCTTTGAAGAACTGACTAATTTCTATTAGAGGATTTAACACATGTATCGGCAACGAGCTGAACGCAATAGGGAGTAATGTCTCCATGAATACATGACAATCATGACTCTTCATACCATGAATAGTACCCTTTTCAATATCAGCACATCTTGCCAAGTTTGAAGAATAACCATCTGGCATTCTAAGCTCCTTGATCCAACGACAAACTATTTTAGCTTCATCTTTTGTCAACGTATAATTTGCTTTTGGCTTGAGCCACTTCCCATTGCCCTGTGACTTCAACTGCAAGTCTTTGCGCCGACAATATAAACCAATATCTCTTCTTGCTTTGTCATTATCTTTTGTCTTACCACTGACATTCATCACTGTGTTGAAGATGTTGTCAAAGAAATTCTTTTCTATATGCATGACATCAAGATTATGTCTTAGCAAGTTATCTTTCCAATATGGAAGATCCCAAAAGATACTTTTTTTAGTCCAATTATGCCACTCTCCATATCCATCGATCCTTATGAGACCACTTTCAGTCACTTTTGGAAAATGTTTGACTCTTCTCCAAAGTTGTGATGGAGTCAACCTCGGAGGTGGCCCATCCGTTTCAACTTCCCCTTTGCGAAATGCCCTAGTGTTTCTCCTAAATGGATGGTCACTTGGCAAGAATCGACGATGACAATCAAACCAACAACTTTTCCGACCATAATTCAAATTGAACGACTTAGTATGCTCCATACAATGCGGACAGGCTAATTTACCATGTGTGCTCCAACCGGATAACATCCCATATGCAGGGAAGTCATTAATAGTCCACATCAAAGTTGCCCTCATTAGGAAATTTTGCTTCCTTGAAACATCATAGGTCCAAATACCACTCCACAGCTTATTCAAATCATCAATCAAAGGCTCTAGATAAACATCTATCGATGCCTTTGGATTAGATGGACCTGGTATTATACACGTCAAAAACATATAAGGCTTAGTCATACACATCTCAGGTGGAAGATTATAAGGAGTAACAATCACAGGCCAACAAGAATAGGGTGATGACGATGCCTGGATGTACGGATTAAATCCATCTGAACAGAGACTAAGTCGAACGTTGCGGGGATCACTGGCGAAGGAAGGATGCTTTCGATCAAAGTGCTTCCAAGCTTGTCCATCGGATGGATGACGTAGCATGCCTTCTATTTTGTTCTCATAATGCCATGTCATATGTTGTGCTGTTTGCATTGAAGCAAACATTCTTTGTAGTCTTGGAATTATAGGCAAGTAGAACATGGACTTCAATGGAATTGGTTTTTTTTGCCTCTGGCCTCCATGGAGTGTACGATATCGAGGGTGTCCACAAAATTTGCATTGGAGCAAAGATGCATCGTTTTTTCCATTATCATTGTCATAAAAAAGCATACAGCCGTTCATACAACAATCAATCTTCTTAGACTCCAATCCCAACTTTGAAACTAATCTCTTTGCTTCATAGTAATTCTTGGGCAAAGAATTATTTGGTGGTGTTAGATCTAAAATGAGTTTTGCAATGTTGTCCAATGCTTGGTTAGGAATGTTCCAGTTGGATTTGAGGGACAAAAGTCTGATGCATACTGACAATTTAGACTCTGTAACCCCTTCAAATACAGGTTCATTGACATCTGCTAATAAATTGTAAAATCTCTGAGTGAAGTCATTTGGAGACTCTTCTAAATGACTCTCGTCTGCTTCTTCAAATGAATCATGTTGGCCAAGAGCATTACTCAACATCTCTTGCATATACATAATTTGATTCATCTCAGAGGTATGATCCACCGTGCTTGAACTAGGTAAATGTGTGTCATGTTCACCGGAATAAATAGAGGGCACTTCTTCACCGTGAAATGTCCAAATCCAGTAATCTGGCATGAACCCTTTTTTGTATAAATGAACTTTAACTTCCTCATCTTTCAAAATATGAGTGCATTCGCACTTAACGCAGGGACATCTAATCCCTCCCTCAAGAGCATAATATTTATATTGTCGAGCAGTCTGAATAAACTGTTCAACTCCTATCACAAAAGATTCCTTCAAGCCTCTCCTACCACTGTAACAACGGTCATAAACCCAACGACGGTGGCTGGGAACTTCGCCCATGTTCTGTGACAAGGCAAAGATAGACAGTGTTACTTTTGTGGTAGTCAAAGAGCATCGGGCTTAAGTAATAAACCTATTATTACTTAAGTCCAACATGAAAGGAAACCTCTGATTACCAATTTCTATTTCGTATCTTACAAAGCTTAAATGGTAAGATACATTATAACATAAGAGGGACAAAGTGCATAACTAATCACAATGAGAGGAAATTGAGGAAAGAGGTTTAAATTGATAAAAATTGTGTACAAATCGGAGCTAGTATATGAAATTTTTAGCACTTAGTATTAATTGTAGTCTTATTTGAGTGTTTTAAACTTTTAAAAAGTAGTATACATATTAGAAGTTGAGTTTTATCTAGAATGTAGAACATAAGTTTATCCATAGCTTTATTTTACCACTTTAAACTAGGTACATAGAATTAGCTTAGTTAGTAAATCAAGTGCATTAAATTATGTCTGCTTTTCATTCATTTAGGTGAATAAAACACTAACTTGTATTGCAAACTTGTGTGCGCGATAAAACATTCTAAACAGTAGTTGAAAGTTGATTGGAAATCTGAATTCGTGGCATCCAGCAGTTACATACAAAGATGAAGCAAAATTTAACAACTTTTGTAGAATAGAAGTTTGACTTTAGGGTTGACTTTCAAATATGAAGGCTAGATTGGTGATTCAAGAGTTGGAAGTGCTCAAGAACACTAAAAGGGATTGGAATACTATGAAAGTGTTATGAAATCAGCACTCATTCCACCAAACATAGTTAGTTTAGTTAGCTTTTGGTAATGACTCTTGGGTAT
This sequence comes from Vigna unguiculata, assembly GCF_004118075.2. Lineage (NCBI taxonomy): Eukaryota > Viridiplantae > Streptophyta > Magnoliopsida > Fabales > Fabaceae > Vigna > Vigna unguiculata. The sequence continues at coordinate 1,326,525 of NC_040289.1, forward strand.
TTTTAACTAGAGTAGGTAGTTGACACTACGTGTGTTATTGGTTGTATAAAACACTCAAAACAAAAAACAAATCATCAACTTAACAGTTCACACTAGCTTTAACACACAAACCAAAGACATCAAAGCTTCTTTGAAACAATAATTAAGTTCAGAGCTCATGACCGTGATGCACATGACCCAAAAACAACCACAACAGAAACTATAGTTTTAGCAACCTATATCAATTACTCAGAACCCATATGCAACCACAACAAATCATTCATAAACAGTCAAACAACGATCACCCAACAAACACAAGCTAAACACGGTTAATCTCAGAATTTATGAACAAAACACAACTTTGGCAGTGAGTAGAATTATTGACCAAACTTGCGTGCGCATATTTGAATTGAAAATGCAGAACAGTTCAAGATGCATCTGATGCATCTGGATGACATCCACTTTAATTGCATATAATAGAAAACCAAAATCAATTTCAGGCATGCCCACACTGAATTCATTAAGGCATATTGAATTGATGCAATGCTGTGAATGCTACACAAAATTTCAGGCATGACCACACTCAATTCATTCTCAGACATTGCCACTTACCTTCCTCCACGATGCAACCACAAAAAACAGCAGCCTCTGGATCCCTCGCAGCCCCGGACACGCGAACACCCAGCCTCCCACCGAGTTGATTCACAGTTCTGGTGTGCAGCACCTACAAAACACTTTATGATTCAGACATGATAGATTGGATGGCGAAAGAAGAAGAAAAACACTCACCGTCGATGTGTCGGCGTGAGGCTTGAAGCGGCGACAACGATTATCGATCGAGAGGAGACGGCGCGAGCAGCGTTGCGGGCGTTGGCACCGGTGACACCGTCGTCGTAATCGGATCGGCCGGCGAGCTCCTTCCAGGCGGGGCGAAATGGCGCCGTGAGATGGTGGGGCGAGGGATTGGAGAGATTGGGGAGAGGTTTGGGGGAGAGAGTTTGATATGTTTAAGTTTTCTCGACTGACATACCGAAGGATTTACCGACGGAATTAAACGTCGAAAAAATTAACCGTCTTACCGAAGGATTTACAGACGGAATCAAACGTTGAAAAAAATTAACTGTCTTACCGAAGGATTTTCCGACGGATGTTCCGTCGGTAAGTTTTCAAACTAAATCCGCCCATAAATCCGCCGGTAAAGATGACTTTTCGAAGGATTAGTTTCCGTCGGTAAATATCCGCAGGTAATATAGCTTATTTTAGTAGTGATGGGTAACAAGTTAATTTCTCTTGAGTTGCATGTTAATTTCACATGTGTACTGTATTGGGATCCACTAAGTATACAAGGAAATTGTGTTTCCCGCTACATTTTCCAAATATGTGATTTTTTTACGTGCAAAAAATAATTCGTGAGTTACAACTTAATTGGTCTTGGGTTGCACATTAAATTTAAGAATGGGCCACAAAAGTTTTTCCTCAAATGCACATACACTACAACAAAAACAATTTTTATCGGAGGTTATTTATGGCATTTCCGAGGGTTTTAACCCCCGTAAAAGGACTTTCCAGCGGTTTGGTTTTCTCTTAGAAAAGCCAGCGTCGTTAATGGATTACCGGCGGTTTTAATTAACCCCTGGTAAAACAGCATTTACCGACGGTTTTGAAATCCCTGGTATTTACCGACGGTTTTGAAACCCCTGGTATTTACTGGCGGTTTTAAAACCCCTGGTAATTACCGGCGGCTTTAAAACCCCTGGTAATTACTGACAATTTAAAACCCCTGATAATTACCGACAATTTTAAAATCCCTGATAATTATTGCAGTTTTGTAATCGTCATACCTATTCCTTGTATGCAGTTTTAAATTTTTTATACTGTGTATAATAATATTGAAAGCCTATTTTTACCCTGCAATGCAATTCATTATTTTTTGATGTTTTTACTTTTCAAATTTCCTTAATTTTATTTATTATTCCTTAATTTTATTTATTTTACTTTTTGAATGCATATAATTCGGGGACTACCATGTAATAAAAAACAAATGTTGGCATAGGAATTAAACTATAAAGATATAGAGTATGCATGAAATCTGATTAAATATTGTAAGCATTATATATCTCTCAAAGTGGAAACAGACCCATGGTGTGTGTGAGTAAATTCAAAACATATACGAGACAACAACAATGTGGAAGACATATAGTTAATTATTACTATAATAATAATAATATTATTATTATTATTATTTTATTATTATTATAATGTGAAGACATAACAATGTGAACAATAAATTGACACACGATCATCATAAAGAGCTTTTAACCTTAAATAATATTATAAGCACAATTGGCATTGATTGAATGCTTAATTTAAAGACTTACAATTTAATCCAATTTCAAGCTACTTGTAATACAAATATAATTGATAAAGCAGCTTCTCAAAACAAGAAAAAAAAAATCATTAGGTAAATGTATATTGTACTAGGGATGGCAATTAGGGCCTGGCCCGCGGGCCCGGCCCGCAGGCCCGCATAAAAAACGCGGGGCGGGCCAGGATAGTGAGCCCGTAGGCCCGTGCGGGCTCGGCCCGCATAGGCCCGCGGCCCGCACGGGCTAGCCCGCGGTCCGCGCGGGCCGGCCCGCAAGCCCACATAAAATTTTTGAAAAAAAAAAAACTTGCACTTGTGTATATTAATTACTTCTTTTATGGACTCTTACATTAACATTTCAAATTCTTGTATAACTGGAAAAGACAAGTATTATGTAATTCTTAATGTGCTAAAATTTAAAGAATACATTGGGTATGTCATAGTATGAATATGATGAAAATGTTGAATTATCAATTTATCATCTAATTCCCCAAAGTTTTTACTTAATTTTGTGAACTTCTTAAAGTTTCCCAATTTTTAAACATTGAAAGTTTTATCATAAAAAAATAAATAAATTAAAAATTTTTAAAAAAAAAAAAAAAGTGGGCCGGCCCGCGGACCCGCGGGCCAACCTTTATGCGGGACGGACCAGAGTATGCGGTCCGCAGAAAATGTGCGGGGCGGGGCGGGCCGGCCCGCGATGTGCGGGCCTTATGCGGGGCGGGCCTAAACGGGGCGGGCCGGCCCGCATTGCCACCCCTATATTGTACCCATAACCCTCTATTCATAATTTGAATGCCCATAGATTGATTCATGCACGGGAAAAATTCACTTGTAACTCTTCTAAAATAAATTTGGCTTACGAACAAAAGTAAATGTAATGGTTTTCATTTTTCTTCTTTCTTGTAGCAAAATTGATTGGTCCAATTTTTATTGACATTCTTTTTGTCCTGTAGAAAAAGAAAATTCAACATATATTTGTGTTAGTATAGAAACCGAACACCGCTAGTAACATGTACTTAAAAATTCAGAAACTATATTGCTTCCCCGATTTCACACCAAACAAAAATACCTTGATGGCAACTCTTTTAACTCCTTGCAAACCTCAGCAACAACATCTATGAGAAAAAACATCCTCAACTCAATCATATTTGATCATATACCAAAAAATAAGAAAAAAATATGACATAAAAAATATGACATAAGTTATGTAAGTATATACCCTCTTTGAGAGATTGTGGACTTCTATAGCACAGGATCTCTTAGTAGATGTAGAACCACGCCTTTGTTTTTTAGCTTCCGGAGATTCAAAATCGACATCCTTTTGCGGTGGAACCAATGGAGACAAGAATATAGAAGCAACATATACCATAAATTTATACATATGACATAATGTAACAGAGTCAACAAATATGCCATTATCTATTAAATAATAAATTATCACCTGGAAGCCACCAAATTGTAAATCTTACATACAAATTCTCGTTCCCCTTGTTTATAGTAAAATTGGAAAGTGCCACAACTTAAATCCAAGCTTTCTACCTATTTCTCTGCCCCCATCAAACTTCACAACCATGTCCAAGTCATCTTTTAATCCTAGGCACTTTACCTTGGAATATACTCTGGAAAAATCATAAGTCTCCTCGTGAGAGAGATTAGAATAAGACCAATTGAAATATTAAGGTTTATAGTTTTCCAAAACGGAGGTAATGTACAAGTCTATGACAGGGAATTAGTTAACCATCGTACCATCTTCAATTAGGGGTGGCAATTAGGGCCTGGCCCGCGGGCCCGCAGAAAAAATGCGGGGCAGGCCAGGATAGTGAGCCCGCAGGCTCGCGCGGGCTCGGCCCGCAGGCTCCCGCGGGCTCGGCCCGCATAGGCCCGCGGTTCGCGCAGGCCGGCCCGCAAGTCCGCATAAAATTAAAAAAAAATATTGCACTTGTGTATATTAATTACTTCTTTTATGGACTCTTGCATTAACATTTCAAATTCTTGTATAACTGGAAAAGACAAATATTATGTAATTTTTAATGTGCTAAAATTTAAAGAATACATTGTGTATGTCATAGTATGAATTTGATGAAAATGTTGAATTATCAATTTATCATCTAATTCCCCAAAGTCTTTACTTAATTTTGTGAACTTCTTAAAGTTTTCCAATTTTTAAACATTAAAAGTTTTATCATAAAAAAAAATTAAAAAAAAAAAGCGGACCGACCCGTGGGCCTGCGGGCCAACGTATATGCGGAGCGGGCCAGAGTATGCGACCCGCATAAAATGTGCGGGGCGGGACGGGCCGGCCTGCGGTGTGCGGGCCTTATGCGGGGCGGGCCGATTCGTATTGCCACCCCTATCTTCAATATGAAAAAAGTTCATGTTTAAGTAGGTAAATAACGTAGCTTATAATTGCATCCCAATTACATTCCATTACTTAAGTCTATATATGCCTATTACAACTCAAACTCGAACAAACAATATCAAACGAATTCAAGTTATTTAGGCAAGCAAATGAAACTGGCAGATATACAAGGTATTCAAGTTAATCATGTATTACAAACCTTCTTTCAAACGAATTCCAACAGAACCTGTTTTTTTAGCTCGTTCAGATCGAGCTAGATCTACCAAATGGAGCTTTGCTGAAAGATATTCTTCACCCATATCCTCATCTGAAGAGTCATTGGTGGTAGAAACAAAATGGAGCTTGTGCATTTGTTCAAATGTAATTGTGAAAATGGCATAAAATAAACATATTAAATCCTAAACAAAGAGTGTGTATTTTTTTCATAATACTCTAAACCAAAAGGGTATAAATTTAAGCATTCCCCTATCATATGTCATGTTTCTCCCACCACATTGATAAAAACATTGATTGATAAGAATTTGTTGTAAAACTATATAACCTATCATGAATCAAAAACAAAGTAAACAATATAATTCAACTGGTATACTACAACTGAAATATTCAACTCCTCACAAATAACCTTATGAATCTTCATATCCTTATCGTCAACAATATCATGCCACCTCGCATAGCCATGCCTTAACAGAAAATAATCAAGTTAATAGAAGTTACACCATTGCAGCACAGCAAAATACCTTCTTCCAATCCAAATTCTTGTCTCACAAATCGTCAAATGAAATGGAAAGACCAATACAAATTTATGGTTTTCAAGCCTGAAAAACTCTTTCATGGTTTAATAACATGGAACTTGGAACATCTTTCATAGTAAATTGTTTAAACTCGGAGAGAGCCACAGGCAGGGAAAATTATTTGTTAGAACTTACTTCATTATGGTTATTCCTCTTAAAAATATCGACAGGAATATTTACAATAATTACTAGTCATGTAATATAGATATCCAAAAGTCATGTAATATAGATATCCAAAAGATTGTATAGATATAGAAATGATTCGTTCATATGAAAATTTGTAGATCTATTTATAAAGTTTATGTCAAGAAGAACTTTTAAACAAAGATTCACAAATTTGGACTCTGTTATCTTAACTTAATGAGGTAGAGAATTAGAATATGTGATGAATAATATTATATTAAAGACACAAAATGTTGTGTACAACTAATGCGGAAAAAGGAATAAAAGCTTCAAACCATTGCTTTCTAAACTTTCATAACTTTGATGGTATAATATAAGGTGGAAAAGAACAAATTTGATGACCCAAAACATGTGAAATTTAAAATTTATAGTTATGTACCCAAGGTAAAGTGGTTATCATAATAAATTATTGTTAATTATATGTGATTACAATATCAAAATTTATGCAACAATTATAAATTAATTGACAAATGGAACACATCTATGGAAATATTTGACCATGTAAATATCTCATATTATTCCACATATCACATATTTGAGAAATTTTCAACATTCTCTCATTTGGTCCATTTATCCCATTATCAATTAATATAAGAAACTAAAAAAATACAAGGATCATGGTGACAGGTCCTCCAAAAGTAAGTATTATCTCCCATGTATCATAATATATCAAGTCTTTCATCAAATATTCTTAACTATAATGAGTAAACCATATGTTTAATCGGGGTCAAACGAAATTTCTTAAAATAAATAAATATGTGCATAACAAAATGATAAAAAACCGAAAAAAAGTTTTATCAAAGTAAAAATAATGATTGTCATAACATGGAACTAAGTACCATTCGTGCTCAATGATCCTTAAAATTCTTTAATGACATGACTTTAATAAAAGGATCGACAATCATCAACCCAGTTCTACTATGCTCAATACCACAACTCTAAAGCCATATATAAAACTCTTCAACTATACATCATGTAAGGTAGCCTCAAAATAAAAAACAAACTAGGAGTGGCAATTAAGGTCTGGCCCACCGGGCCGACCTGCAGGCCTGCGAAAAAAACCCCACGCGGACTGACTCGCAAGTCCGCATAAAATTAAAAAAAATACTTGCACTTGAGAGTTACATATATATATATATATATATAGAGAGAGAGAGAGAGAGAGTGATATAGATATAGATATCATACTATAGTTATTACAAAAGTAACTATAACATTGAAATTGAAGTTATTTGAACATGTAGCAAAATACTAATTAATTATTTTATCAGAAAGATATATTTTTCTTAAAAGAATTAAATGAATGTACCTATGTACGTCAAATAAGAAGAAGTATCCCACAAACCATAAATATTTTTCTTTAATATAACTATACAAATTTAAAGTCATTAGAAAAGAGAAGTAAAATTTGTGACAATATAATTTTGTTTTAAACAATATCATCTAAGTATGTTTAAAATTTACCACCATATCTAAAGAAATTATGTTTACCATCGATTTGGGTATATCCTCGTGTATATATATATACACAGTGAGAATAAATAATAAATCATGCAATGGTTAGCATGTAAGTGAGAAGAAACAAATCCATCACTAGTGTATATACAAGTCTTGAATGTGAGAAATTTTTTCCCAGTCTTCACCTCTTTCTTTCTGGCAACGCTGTTCTAGCAAAGGACAACGACCTATGTGAAGATGTGAAATTGATTTTGGAAGGCCTTCCTCTGGTAAGCATTGAAGGTTGGGGCAGTTATCAAGACGCAATGATTGAAGAGATGAGAGTTGATAAAGACCCTTATAGTCCAGTTTTTCTAGATTTGGAGAATTAGAGATGCTTAGTTGAGTAAGAGAGAGTGGAAGCAAACCTTCATCAGGAAAACATTTTGCATCCACTTTTTCAATGGACAATCTTTCGAGAGAAGGATTGTCTCTGAATGCTCCTTTCAGTGAGTCAACAAGCAGTCTAGAGCAACTCTTGAGTCTCATAAATTTTAAATTTGATGGCAAAACTCCCTTAAGAAACGACTCAAGTTTTGGACAGTCTTCTATGTTTAGCGCATTGAGAGATGGAAGCAACGTATGCATGTTTGCAGGCAATAATTCAAATTTAGGACACTCTTTGATTGTCATATGCTCGAGATGATGGTGAATGTGGTCCTGTGAAATCGTTTGCAGATTAGGAAACCCACTAAGATACAAATTGCAGAGTGTTGGGAAGAAATCCAATGGAAAGATCCTTAGAGAGACACAATCATCACTTATTGTCTCCAAGGTAATTTTCAAGTATTTAACAGTGTCAGACCTAACAATTTCAGTCAATGATGCTTCCATTAAGAGACTTTTCATGGTAGCCCAATCCAAATGTAGTTTTCCACAATCATATAGCTTTAAATCTAGAGCCCTGGGAGCGGAAGCCTCAAGTTGTTGGCAGTCTCTAATATGTATTTTATTCAGAGGAACAAGTTGCTCCGGCAGCTCTCCTTTTAGCTTAGGACATGAAATTATACTAAGATATTGTAGACGTGGGAAAACACCTGCTTTGCATTCCCATTTTTTCCATTGTTCCATATTGGAGAATTCCAAACTTTGCAGGGACTTAAATGAAGAAGAGTTGCTCCCATAAAAATCAGCATCAATACTCACTATCCCATCAAGTCTATCAATACTCAAGTCCTTCAGAAATGGTAAAAGTCCAAGGGGAGGTAAATGCTCGCAAGATTCACATCCAAACAACTCTAAGGCCACCAGGTTCGGTAATGAATGTAACCAATTTGGAAATTGTTTCCCACCATAGAATAAAATTTCCAACTCCTTTAAGTTTTCGGAAGGTTGCAGATTCTTAATTACCTCTTCTTCTTTCTTCGAATCAATAGAGTCCCTATTCCATTCCCATCGCAACTCTAGCCTCACAAGGAGTGTTTTATTCTTCAAATATGCTTCTGATGCATCCAATGAATTTTCAATATTTTGTAGCTCCATAATTGATAGACTTCCATCAAGGTTGAGCTCTCCTAGCTGTTGAATACCGAACTCCCTACCATGCCCAACATGAAAGGATCGCATGACTACTTTAAGATTCTTCAGTTTTCCCAAACTTGGCGGCAACTTTTTCACAATATTCTCCATCAATTCAAGGAGACACAAATTGGTGAGTAAATGCAAGTTTGAGGGCAACTCCTCCAAATCGCTACAGTAGTTCAACTTCAGTATTTGCAAGTGGGAGAGTGAACAAATCTTTTCAGTTAGTATTCTAATGGAAGTATGGGAGAGGTCTAAGGAACGAAGATACTCAAGATTGGCAATAGAGTCAGGCAGCTCTCTAATCTTAGAACAATAAGACAGAGATAAAATTCGTAAATGCCTAAACTTGGAAAAAAATTCATGCATCGACATATTGACACCCCAACGGGCGAGAGAATGAATTCTCCTACCTGTCGGGATAAATGTACGTAACCTTTTTGTGTTGCATGATGTTTCAAACCCATCAAAATATTGATTGTGTCCAAGTTTAATTGAATAATGACGAGTTGCTTTTTGTATCTTTTCTTTTTGACCAACTTCCCACCTAAAGTATATGCCTCCACCAACATACTTTGCCAAATCATTTAGAAGGTCATGCATTACAAATACTTCATTTTTACCTGATTGTTGGAAGAAGGATCTTGATAGTAGATCATTGAAGTATTGTTGACAAACTTTTTCTGAAGGACAGTGTAGGAGATTTTCAGTCATCCACAAGTGCATCAAATGCTCCTTCTTAAACTCATAATCCTTGGGAAACAGGGCACAATAAGCAAAGCAAACCTTCAGATGGGAAGGAAGGTGGATATAGCTCATTGCTAAAGCAGGGATAATATCACAACGGTCTTGTGAAAATTCCCATATTTCGCTTTGGAACACACTTTCCCACTCTGAAACAGATGATTTGTTGTATAATAAACTTCCCATTGTTTTCAGTGCTAGAGGTAGTCCTTTACATTTTTCAACTATCTTCTTGCCAATCTCCGTGCACTCTGGATTTTGTTGAGTATCAATGTCTTTAAATGCGTATTTAACAAACAAGTTCCAGCAATCATCTTCTTGTAATTGCTTTAAGGAGTGAACTTCTGACCGCATGGTAGAAGCAACTTCCTTGCTACGTGCAGTGACTAGAATCCTACTCCCTTGGACTCCGAACATGAGGGGCTTCTGCACTTCTTCCCAATTATGTTGGTTCTCGTTCCAAACGTCATCCAAAACAAGAAGAAATTTTTTCTTAGTCAAATTTTCTTTCAATCTTGTGTGGACCATCTCTAAATCCCTACTATCATCAGTTGATTTAGTAACAGCCTCAAGAATTGCTCTTGATACTTTGAAAACATCAAATTCATCTGAAACACAAACCCAAACTTTGACATCAAATTTAGCCTCGTTTATCCTTGGGTCATTGAATACATGTTGGGCAAGTGTGGTCTTACCCAGCCCACCCATTCCCACAATAGAAAGTATTGATGGCTGGTTAGAATTGTTGGTGTCAGATATCAGCCAGTCAACGATATGTTTTTTATCATCATCTCTGCCATAAATATCAGTTCCAACAACCAACGATGTTGTTTGTGATTTCTGTGGCAGTTCACTGCTCAACCCAGATCTAACAGCCCTAGCTGTTTTCAATCCTAGATCACCCCTTTGACTTGAGAGAAATTCTAGTTTGTCAAGGACTTCTTGCATCCTAGACTCAATTTCCTTGTTATAGGAAGTAATAGGAGAAGATTTGAAGAAATTGAGTACCTTGAACGTACAACATGCAGAGGTTTGAGATTCAGAATCAGCATCCGCTTGTCTTTTTGAGAGCATTTGTATATCATCCAAGAGATCCTCTGCATCAAGGACAGCATCTTTGACCTCAAGCAGCCAGTTTCTGACATGTGGATCTGTGAACTGCTTTCTCTCTGCATCATCAGCCAGAGAATGGATGGAGTTCAGCTTGGTTTTCAAATTGTTCAACAACTTCTCATCAAGCTTTCTTGCACGAAAGAAATCGAGAATTTGGGAAGAAGCTAACTTGTTGAATGCAACATCAAGGAAAACAGAAAGAAGAGCACCACCAACAAGTTCTAATGCCATGGTAAGACAATGATGAATGGATTCAAGTGCTGTATTAGCTTTTTCCGATGACTCGGTACAATGATGAACGGACAATAAGATATTTGATCAACATTTTCTTCTTCGATGCTTAGTCAAACAATAATTTTTTAGTCTTCCCAAGATCGCAAACTTCAACAGCTGTATTCATTAATGAATATTATTATTGTCTGAAAGAGTGAAACATGTTAAGAAATATTATTATCTGTGAAAGATGTTAAGAAATATTTAAATACACCGACTAGTAGATGTGTCGGGTGTCTTCTTCCATCCCTTTCATGGAGAAGAGGAACTTCACATATGGATATCATACTAAAAAATCTAAATAAATATACATAAAATATTGACTTAACTTTTAATTTAAAATTTTAAAAAATTAATTTCAATGTTGAGATAATAAATTGATAATTTTTTTTATTCTCGGAACTTAAATTCTTAACATTTCATCTATATAATAATGTCACTAGCTAATAAAGAGGTTCTGTTTAGGGATGTCAACAAGGCGGATAGGGTATGGGTAGTAGCTCCCCCGTATCCTATTCGCCGGATAAATATCCGTCCTGTACCCTACTCATATCCGTCGGGTATCCGTTATGTGGGTATCCATATATTGTTTTCATATCCGCGGGTATCCATGGATACCCGCGGGTATTTACAAAATTATTTAAAAAACAAATATTTAGTCATAAATTCAAATAAAATAAAATAAAATACATCATTGTCATAAATTTTAAATAAAGTTTAAATAAACTCAAGTTCATACAAGTTTAAATAATTATAAAAGTAAATATAAAATAACATTCAACACATTGAAAATTTTTTAGTGTTTTGATAAAAAAGCTCACTTATGATAAATTATTTATTTGTCTTAAACTTAAAAAAAATAGGTATAGTGATAAATATATGATTAGTTTAAAATTTTACTCCAACATTTCATTGTTGATGTTCATACCCATTCAAATAAGAAGGATTTGTCAACCATTATTGAATTATGTCAATCTTTGACAAAAATAAACAAATTATAGATATTTTACTTGATTGATTGTGTAATTCATTTTATTTAACTCTTAATGTTTCATTTTCTACAACGAAGATTATCAAAACAAAATTCGGAATAAGATGAAAGATTAATTTCTTGAACACAATATGGTTATTTACATTAAAAAAGGAATAAATGGAGATTTTTATTATGAATAAATTATTGATGAGTTCAATATTTTTTACTATAAATTATGTTGGCTCCTCCAAAATTATTGGTCAAGATCCGTCACGAGTTATTATTCTCAACTATAAATAATAATCATTATTACTATCAACTATAAATATTATTATCATTATTATTAATTATAATTATTTCTATTATTATATTAATATTATTATTATTAATAAGAACTATAATTATTATAATAGTTATTATTATACACATTTTACTTTTACTTACTATATAGGAATCGTGTTTCAATTACTTGTCATTTTTATTTGTTTTGTTGTTCATTTATCTTTTCATTCGAACAAATATTTTAATTAAAAAAATAGTTACTAAAATTAGTAAAATAATAAAACTGAAAAATATTTTTTAATTATAAATAATTATTTAAATTTAAAATATAACAATTAAGAGGATAAAATTGATAAAATAAAAAAAGGACACCAAAGATGTTTATCTCTTTATATATGGAGTTGTATTAATATTATTATTTGTATCACTACGCGATATTATTATAGTGGTATGATTATTGTTATAGTCAGACACAAATTTTACTTTTATTTACTAGGAGATTATATTTCAATTATTTGCTGTTTGTATTTGTTTTGTTATTCATTTTATCTTTATATCTTTGTATTTTTGAATTGAAAAAAATTGTTACTAAAATTAGTAGAAAGATAAAACTGACAAATAATTTTTTATTATGAATAATTATTTAAAATTAACAAATAATAATTATGAGGATAAAATTATAAAAACAAAAAAAGTCATAAAAAATGTGTGTCTCTTTATATATTTAGTTAGTGGATTATTATTATTATTACTATTATTATTATTATTATTATCACTACGAGATATTATTATTACTATTATAGTTAGACACACATCTTAATTTTATTTACTACGAGATCATATTTCAATTAGTTGTCATTATTATTTATTTTGTTGCTGATGTATATCTTTATATATAATTATAGATTATTAGTATGTGTCAACATTAACCTTGGTATTTGCATTAACATTAATATTTATAGCATAAAAATTATTATTATTATCATTTGTTCGTTATTATTAGTATCATTATTATTATTATTGTTATTATTATTGTTCATAGTGATGTTATTGGTATAAGTGTTTTTTTAATTATAAAAAACGTTATTATGCTAAATAGATTTTTAATTTTTTTAAAATTTTATAATTTATAATTTATATTATTATTATTATTATTATTTTTAATGGTTAAATAAATATAATAACAATAATATTATTATTCTAAACATATTTGAAATAAAGAAAAAAATGTGTGTATGCGCACGGGTCATATACTATTATAATTATTTTGTAAAATCAATTAATTACACCGTATTGTGATATTAATTATATTTATTATATTTTAAACTGGATTTACAACTTCATTTCATTAATAATAACATTTACAATCATATAACTTAATTTTCGTGATATTTATTATTTTATTTTTATATTATTGTTATTATTATCAATTATACCTCTAATTATTGTTATTATTATTATTATTATCAACTCTAATTATAATAATAAGTATTATTATTATTATTAACTGGGTGGGAAGGAACGAAGAAAAAAACTATCTGGGTGAAAATAGGAAACGAAAATGGAAGAGCTAGTTTCACCATTAAAGGAGAGTCACCGCCAAAATGAAATTGCTTCTTCCTCTCGTGGGTGGAGGCTTGGTGGATGAAAAGGAACAAACCAAACAGAGAGAATGAGCGAATGGAGTATGAAAAATTGAGGTGAACAGAGTATGAAAAAATGAGGTGAAAATGGTGGGAGTCTTTGTAGGTGAAAATGAGACCAAAATATACCCACGCGCAGGTTATACTTTCAATCTCCAGTGTCAACCCAAAAGTATAAAAATTAATTAAAAATGAAACATAGAAAGCCACACAATGATGCCACATAAGGTGGTAAAAAAAGTGGTAAAATTATCAATTACAACTATAATCATTATTATTATTATTATCAGCTCTAACTATAATTATAGTAATAATTATTATTATTATCAACTATAATTATTATGATCATTATTATTACCAACTATAAGTATTATTATCATTATTATTAAATGTAATTATTTATATTATGATTATTATTATTAATAAGAACTATAATTATTATAATAGTTATTATTATTATTATGGTTAGATTCACATCTTACTTTTACTTATTATGTAGGAATTATGTTTCAATTATATGTCCATTTTATTTGTTTTGTTGTTCATCTATCTTTAGATTTGAACAATTATTTCAATTAAAAAAAATTGTTACTAAAATTAGTAGAATAATAAAACTGAAAAGTAATTTGTTTATAATAAATAATTATTTGAATTTAAAATATAATAATTAAGAGGATAAAATTGAAAAAACAAAAAAGGACACAAAGATGTTTATCTCTTTATATATGTAGTTGTATTATTATTATTATTTTGGTTAAAATACTTTTTTGGTTTTAATTTTCATCAAATTTTGTCAAATCAATCCTAATTTTGTTTTTGTACTCAAATAAGTCTCAATTTTCATAATTTTGTTCAATTTGGTCATTTTTTGCTAACACTTAGAGATGGCAAATAAACCCGTCCCCGTTTTGACGGGGAATTCCCGCATTGACTGGGTATGGGTATGGGTATGGAGAATCCCTGACTTTTTCAATTGGGTATGGGGATGGGTATGGGGATGTACATATCCCCGCCATATTATCTGTCCCCGTTTAAATTATTAAATATTCCTAATTAATTAAATAACCATATATATATATATATATATATATATATATATTATTTTTTATTTATTATAATTATTTGGTTTGTCATAAAACTCATTTGCATTTCAATTATATTTTTCATCTTATCATAATCTTTATGTAATTATGTTAAAAATATGTATGTTAATTAAAAAATTTTATGTCTCACATTTGAATATTTCTATTATTTTTTAATATTTTTATTTAATGTATATTTTTCTTTCACATGAAAATGTTTAATACTCTCAATTTAAGTATTTAATAGCACAAACATTTCGTTTATTAGGTAATATAAAAAAATCATTTACTTATTATTCTTATTATTAGTTTTTGTTTCATTTGAATAACTTTTTTATTTCACTAAAACATTTTTTGTTATTTCTCAACTACTGAGTATATATGTTGATATTTGAAAAGTTTTCTTAGATCTCTAAGATATTTTTCAACTTATCATACCCTTAATTATACATTTATTTTCCTTTGTGCGATTTCTTTCAATAGTCTCTCAAATTGTTTGTAAACACTTGTTAATTTTTAATATTTTTATTTCTTGTTTATTTTCATTATGTAGAATACTATTTCGATATATTTTATTTAATTATTTTTTATTTTTTAACTCATTATCAATCATACTGTAATTTTGTCACTATAATTATATAAATAATTTTTATTTACTACAATATAAAATTTTAATGTAATTGTCATTAATATTTTTATCACCATGCAACATAATTGAAGTTCAAAAGATACAAGATCTATGTTAAAATTTTATTATTATGATTATTATTTGTTCTTTGTATCATTTTGATTAAGTAATTTATTATAACTTTTATTAGTGTATAAAAAAGAGATTCATTAGAATTTAAAAGATTGAAATAAACAAACATTTAAAATATATTTTAATTTGAATATTTGTTTTCCTTTTATATTTTTTTAAAAATATTTTTAAATTTTATCAACTAGGTTTTATTAATGTTTGCAAATTTAATAAATGTGTTGGTTCTCATGAAATTTTATTTGGTATTATAATCTAAAATGTAAAAAATTATAATTTATTTTAAACTTTTATTATGATTATTTTTTGTTCTTTGTATCATTTTGATCAAATGATGTATTATAATTTTTATTAGTGTATAAAAAAAGATTCATTAGAATTTAAAAGATTGAAGTAAATAAAAATTTAAAATATATTTTAATTTGAATATTTGTTTTTCGTTTATATTTTTTAAAAAATATTTTTAAATATTACCAACTAGGTTTCATTAATGTTTGTAAATTTAATAAATATGTTGGTTCTCATGAAATTTTATTTTGTATTATAATCTAAAATGTAAACAATTATAATTTATTTTAAACTTTTATTATGATTATTATTTGTTCTTTGTATCATTTTGATCAAATGATGTATTATAACTTTTATTAGTGTATAAAAAGGAGATTTATTAGAATTTAAAAGATTGAAGTAAACAAACATTTAAAATATCAATTATGTTCTTTGTATCATTTTGATCAAATGATGTATTATAACTTTTATTAGTGTATAAAAAAAAGATTTATTAGAATTTAAAAGATTGAAGTAAACAAACATTTAAAATATATTTTAATTTGAATATTTGTTTTTCTTTTATATTTTTTAAAAAATATTTTTAAATTTTATCAATTATGTTTCATTAATATTTGCAAATTTAATAATTGTTTTAGTTCTCATGAAATTTTATTTGGTATTATTATATAAAATGTAAACAATTATAATTTATTTTAAAGTATTTGATATCGAAGAAACAATCATCATTCTAATATTGAATATTTGATAATATTATGTTTCCTTTATCATAATTTTTTTTTTTATAAAAATTAATTAAAATTAATATTGAAGTAGTAAGAAAATGGGTATGGGTATGTGTACGAGATTATACCCGTTACCCGGTGGGGATGAGGATGGGTCAAAAGTTTAATACCCGTTGAGTTTGGGTATGGGGATGGGGATAAATTTTTTTACGGGGATGAGTTTGTGATAACGAAACCCGTGCCTGCCCCGTCCCGTTGCCATCCCTACTAACACTATTTAAATCATTAACTGCCATGAACATTGACGGCCACATGGTGTTTTTTTAATTTTTTGATTTTTTTTAAATTTTTTTTGATTTTTTTGATTTTTTTAATTCTTTTAAAAAGGTATTTTAACCTTTTATTTTTATCAACACACGATATTATTTTAGCGTTATTATTATTGTTGTTGTTGTTATTATTATTGTTATTAGTATTATTATTATTATTATAGTTAGACACACATTTTATAATTATTTACTATGTGATCATATTTCAATTACTTTTACTTTTTATTTGTTTTGTTGTTCATTTTACCTTTATATCTGTGTAATTATTTGAATTAAAAAAATAGTTACTAAAATTAGTAAAATGATAAAACAGATAAATAATTTTTATTATGAATAATTATATAAATTTAACAAATAATAATTAAGTTGATAAAATTGTATAAACAAAAGAGGACACAACAAATGTGTATCTCTTTATATATGTAGTCATTGTATTATTGTTATTTTTATCACTACGAGATATTATTATAGAGGACACAACAAATGTGTATCTCTTTATATATGTAGTCATTGTATTATTATTATTTTTATCGCTACAAGATATTATTATAATTGTATTATTATTATTATTATAGTTAGACACACATCTTAATTTAATTTATTACGAGATCATATTTCAATTACTTATCTTTTTTATTTGTTTTGTTGTTAATGTATATCTTTATATATAATTATAGATTATTATGATTGACATTAACCTTAGTATTAACATTGATATTAATATTTATAGCATAAACATGATTATCATTATTATCATTAGTTTGTTATTATTGGTATCATTATTATTTTGATTATTATTATTATTATTACTATTCATAGTGGTGTTATTATTATAAGTGTTTTTTTAATTATAAAAAATGTTGTTATACTAAATATTTTTGCTAAATAGAGTTTTAATATTTTAAATTTGTATAATTTATAATTTATATTAATATTAGTATTAGTATTTTTAATGGTTAAATAAATATAACAATAATTATATTATTATTCTAAAGAGATTTAAAATAAAATAAACAAAAACAATATTCGCACAGCTATTATAATCATTTTGTAAAATCAATTAATTGTACTATATTGTGATATCAATTCTATTCATTAAATTTAAAACTGAAACTATTATTACATCACTTAGATTTACTATTTCATTACTTTAATAACATTATTTACAACAATATAACCTAATTTTTATAATATTTCATTACATAATATTTTCATTATTTTATTATTTTAATATACAAAATAAAAAAATACGACCCATGCATACGTACGGATAAATATACTAGTTTAAAAAATAAATAAATAAACTTGTGTGTACATATTAATAATTAGTTGTTATAAACTTAATGTCTATGTTGATAACAATAGGTGTATATATTTCTGTTTAAAATTTTTAACCTCAATAAGATGTTACTCTAACTTCTTTTTGTTAACCGAGATTACATCTCATAATATATTTACATTTTTACGTTAAGCTGATTTTCATACATGCATGGTATTTTTGTTTATAACATATTTTAAGTTTAACTTCATTTTTATCTTATTCCATATGCTAATACCCTTCTTATTTACAAATTATGAAGGTTTGAGTTTTGAAATTGCATGTGCTCATTCAATCAGTTCTATAAAATATATTTGTTTGTTCTGATTCCATGAAACCTTATTTTAAGCATACATTCTTCTGCTGTAGAGCGACCACATTCTCCATCCTGTCCTTCTCTCTCTGTATATATTCTTTTCATACTAACTATTTTTAAATTTATTGTAAAGCTAATAGTCTATAAAGAGAAAAATTGATGGAATGGGTGAATTGTTAGAAGCTTTTTGCAGGAGTAGCAAGAAAAGAGAAAAATAGTTGATACATATTCAAAAACAAAATAAATTGTTGCCCAACAAACAAATGCATAACTATTTAAAACAAACCCTTCACCACATTATATACAAGTGTTTAATGTGAGAAAGTTTTTCCCGGTCTTCGCCTCTTTCTTTTTGGCAACGCTGAATGAGCACTGGACAACGAGCTATGTAAAGAAATGAAATTGATGTGGGAAGACCCTCCTCTGGTAAGCATTGAAGCTTGGGACAGTTATCAAGACGCAATGATTGGAGGGATGAGAGTTGATAAAGACCCTTATAGTCCAGTTTTTCTAGATTTGGACAATCACGCATTATTAGTTCAGTAAGAGAGAGTGGAAGCAAACCTTCAGCAGGAAAATATTTTGCATCCACTTTTTCAATGGTCAAGCTTTCGAGAGAAGGATTGTCTCTGAATGCTCCTTTCAGTGAGTCAACAAGTAGTGTAGAGCAATTATTGAGTTTCATAAATCTTAGATTTGACGGCAAACCTCCCTTAATGAACGACTCAAGTTTTGGACAGTCTTCTATCCATAGATTCTTGAGAGACAACATATGCATGTTTCCAGACAATGATTCCAATTTAAGGCACCTCTTTATTGTCAGATGCTCTAGATTTGATGGCAAACCTCCCTCAGGGAAGGACTCAAGTTTTGGACAGTCTTCTATGTTTAGGTCATTGAGAGATGGAAGCATCATATGAATGTTTGCAGGCAATGATTCAAATTTAGGACACTTTTCGATTGTCATACCCACAAGATGATTTTGAACGTGATCCTGTGAAATCATCTGCAGATTAGGAAACCCACCGAGATACAACTTCCTGAGTCTTGGGAGGGAATCCAATGGAAAGATCCTTATAGCGACACAATCATCACTCATTGACTTAAAGATAATACACAAATATTCAACAGTGTCAGACCAAACAATTTCCAGCAATGATGCTTCCAATATGAGACCTTTCATGGTAGCCCAGTCAAAATGCAACTTTCCACAGTCATATAGCTTTAAATCTAGAGCCCTAGGAGCGGAAGCCTCAAGTTGTTGGCAGTCTCTAATAGTTAGTGTTTTCAAAGGAATAAGTTGCTTTGGCAGCTCTCCTTTCAGCTTAGGACATGAAGTTATAGTAAGATATTGTAGACGTGGAAAAGCACCTGCTTTGCATTCCCATTTTTTCCATTGTCGCATATGGGAGAATACCAAACTTTGTAGAGACTTAAATGAACAAGAGTTGCTCCCATAAAAATCAGCATCAATACTCACTATCCCATCAAGTCCATCAATACTCAAGTCCTCAAGAAATGGCAAAAGTCCAAGGGGAGGTAAACGTTCACAATACCCACATCCATTCAACTCTAAGGACACCAGGTACGGTAATGAATGTAACCAGTTTGGAAGTTGTTTCCCACCATATTCTAAGATTGCCAACTCTTTTAAGTTTTCGGAAGGTTGCAGATTCTTAATTACCTCCTCTTCATTTTTCGAATCAATAAACCTCCTATTCCCTCTCCATCTCAACTCTAACTTCATAAGGAGTCTTTTATTCCTCAAACATGCTTTTGATGCATCCACTGAATTTTCAATATTCTGAAGCTCCTTAATTGATAGATGTCCATCAAGGTTGAGCTCTCCTAGTTGTTGAATACCGAACTCCCTCCAACCATCGCCAACATTAAAGGATTCCATTACTACTGTAAGATTCTTCAGTTTTCCCAAACCCGGCGGCAACTTTTCCAAATTATTCTCTATCAATTCAAGGCGACACAAATTGGTGAGTAAATACAAATTTGAAGGCAACTCCTCCAAATATATACAATAGTTCAACTTTAGTATTTGCAAGTGGGAGAGTGAACATATCTTTTCTGAAAGTTGACTTAGTATGGTATGTGAGAGGTCTAACAATCGAAGATGCTCAAGATTGCTAACAGAGTCAGGCAGCTCTGTAATGTTAGAACAATGAGACAGAGATAAAATTCGTAAAAGCCTAAACTTGGAGAAAAATTCATGTATCGACATATTGACACCGCAACGGGTGTAAGAATGAATTCTCCTACCTGTCAACATAAATGTGCGTAACCTTTCTGTGTTGCATGAGGTTCCAAACCCAAACCCATCAAAATATCGATTGTGTCCAAGTTCAACTGAATAATGACGAGTTACTTTTTGTATCTTCTCGTTTTGACCAACTTCCCACCTAAAGTATATGCCTCCACCAACATACTTTGCCAAATCATTTAGAAGGTCATGTATCACATATACATCTTCCTTTTCACCTGATTGTTGGAAGAAAGATCTTGATAGTAGATCATTGAAGTATTGTTGGCAAACGTTTTCTGAAGGACAATGTAAGAGATTTTCAGTCATCCACAAGTGCATCAAATGCTCCTTTTTAAACTCATAATCCTTGGGGAACATGGCACAGTAAGCAAAGCAGACCTTCAGATGGGAAGGAAGGTGGATATAGCTCAACGCTAAAGCGGGAACAATATCATAACGCTCTTGTGAAAATTCCCATATTTCGCTTTGGAACACAGTGTCCCACTCTGAAACAGATGATTTGTTGTATAATAGACTTCCCATTGTTTTCAAGGCAAGAGGTAGTCCTTTACATCTTTTAACAATCTTCATGCCAATCTCCCTACACTCTGGATTTGGTTGAGTATCATCATCTCGGAATGCACATTTAGAAAACAAGTTCCAGCAATCATCTTCTTGTAACTGCTTTAAGGAGTAAACTTCTGACTGCATGGTAGAGGCAACTTCCTTACTACGTGTAGTGACCAGAATCCTACTCCCTTGGACTCCGAACATGAGGGGCTTCTGCACTTCTTCCCAATTATGTTGGTTCTCGTTCCAAAGGTCGTCCAAAACAAGAAGAAATTTCTTCTGAGTCAATTCTTCTTTCAATCTTTTGTGGACCATCTCTAGATCTCTACTATCATCAGTTGATTCAGTAACAGCCTCAAGAATTGCTCTTGATACTTTGAAAACATCAAATTCATCTGAAACACAAACCCAGGCTTTGACATCAAATTTAGCCTCGTTTATCTTTGGGTCATTGAATACATGTTGGGCAAGCGTGGTCTTACCCAGCCCGCCCATTCCCACAATACAAAGTATTGATGGCAGGTTAGGATTGTTGTTGTCAGATATCAACCAGTCAACGATCTGTTTTTTATCATCATCTCTGCCATAGATATCAGTTCCAACAACCAACGATGTTGTTTGTGATTTCTGTGGCAGTTCATTGCCCAACCCAGATCCAATAGCCCTACCTGTTTTCAATCCTAGATTACCCCGTTGACTTAAGAGAGTATCTAGTTTGTCAAGGACTTCTTGCATCCTAGACTCAATTTCCTTATTATAGGAAGTAATAGGAGAAGATTTGAAGAAATTGAGTACCTTGAACGTACAACATGCAGAGGTTTGAGATTCAGAATCAGCATCCACTTGTCTTTTGGAGAGCATTTGTATATCATCCGAGAGATCCTCTGCATCAAGGACAACATCTTTGACCTCAACCAACCAGTTTCTGACATATGAATTCGTGAACTGCTTTCTCTCTGCATCATCAGCCAGAGAATGGATGGAGTTCAGCTTGGTTTTCAAATTGTTCAACAACTTCTCATCAAGCTTTCTTGCACGAAAGAAATCGAGAATTTGGGAAGAAGCTAACTTCTTGAATGCAACATCAAGGAAAACAGAAAGAAGAGCACCACCAACAAGTTCTAATGCCATGCTAAGACAATGATGAATGGATTCAAGTGCTGTATTAGGATTTGCCAATGACTCGGTGCAAGAGAGGTTAATGGAGTAATGAAACTGACAATAACATATTCGATAACATTTTCTTCTTCGTTGCTTAGTCAAACAATAATTTTTTAGTCTTTCCCAGATCGCAATCTTCAACAGCTGTATTCGTTAATGAATATTATTATTATTATTATCTGAAAGAGTGAGTTGTATACTGAATGAATCATGTTAAGAAATATTTAAATACACCGACTAGCAGATGGAAGGTGAGAGAGCTTGAACGAAAAATGTAAATATAATATATTCGTTCTATTTCCAACTATAACTTCAAGTGCTGTATGAATTCCAAGAACACACTTATAAATTTTGAATTGTTATCATATATTTTAAAAACAATTATTACAAAAGTCAACGCTAGTATTGTAATTAAATGATCAAGTTGCACAATACATTTGCATTACTATATTAAAAAGGTTTAGTTTGTGGTGATGAGAATAAATACGGACAACTTTGTTATGATAAATAAAAACTACCCATGTGTTATATATGTGACATTTTAAAATGAAAACCCTTAAAACTGTCCATAATTTTAAGTCCAATGATTAGAGTTTGACAAAAAGAAATGAAAGGAAGGTTCTGATTAAAACTATTTTAAACAAAAAAATTTAATTTTCTTAATTTATTGAATAATGATCTTATTTGATCCTGACCAGTAAAAGATGAATATTGAAAAGTGTATAATAATTCTTAAAAACATAATAAATATATAATTGTTATTTGATGAATCTAAATTAAAATCATATATATTAAAGTTGTCAACATAAAAAATATAAATTATTATCATCATAAAAGTACTATTGCTTTATAGATTAGATATTTCATTGATAAATATCAAACAAATATTATAAAGTATCATACATAAATACATATTGAACACGAATACGACGTGACTTAAATTGAAGTATCAGTGTATTATATGTTATGATTGAAAAATGTATACATTTTTATTTGAAATAATAATTATTACAAAAATAATTATATCATTGAAATTGAAGTTATCTAAATATGTAAAAAGATATTAAATAATTATTTTATCACA
This sequence comes from Vigna unguiculata, assembly GCF_004118075.2. Classification (NCBI taxonomy): domain Eukaryota; kingdom Viridiplantae; phylum Streptophyta; class Magnoliopsida; order Fabales; family Fabaceae; genus Vigna; species Vigna unguiculata. Next base: position 1,350,135 of record NC_040289.1, read on the forward strand.
AAATATTTTATTCTTAAGAGAATTAAACAAATGTCCCTATGTATTTCGACTAAGGAGAAGTATCCCAGAATTCATATCAGAATAACAATATCAGTTTACAAAAAGTTGTAGGTTGTGTTCTTGACAAACTTTTTCAATTTGATTTTTCCGACATATATGATAAAAATTTCCCAAACCATAAATAGTTTTTTATTAGCAGTAATATTTATGTTCAAGCGTGATTATCGAATATAACTATATACAATTTAAAGTCATTAGAAAAGTGAAGTAAAAGTTGAGACAATACAATTTTTTTTAAACAATATCATCAAAATATGTTTAAAATTTACAATGCTTTATAAGAAAGTTTAAAATATCTTTTTCTCCGATTTTTGTCAAATTTTGTTAAATCACTCCTAATTTTATTTTTGTGTTCAAATAGGTTTTAATTTTCTTCAATATTGTTCAATTTGGTCATTTTTTCTAACACCATTTAAATCATTAATGGCTATGAACAGTGATTGTCATGTGTCACTTCGTAATATTTTTTTTTTAAGGTACACATGTTAACCCAACAGTGTGCCATGTGTTAAAATCAATGTTTTATATTCAACACGCGTTGTTGGGTTGACACGTGTACATTTAAAAAAAATAAAAAGATAAAGAAATACGAAGTGACTCGTGGCAGTCACGGTTCATAGTCATTAATGATCTAAACGGTGTTAGCAAAAAATGACCATATTAAACAAAATTGACGAAAATTAGGATATATTTGAGCACAAAAACAAAATTAGAATTGATTTGACAAAATTTGACAAAAATTGAGACCAAAGGATATTTTAACCTATAAGAAATTATGTTTACTTTATACACTCGAAAATGATAATAAATGATACCATGGTTATAGCATGGAACAGTAAAAATATTGAGAGGAAGGAAGGTTTGAATATATATATATATATATATGATACTTTTTAAATTTTGACATATGTGAATTATAAACAAATAAGATGTCATACACATTTGATATTTCAAAGCATCTAATGGTCTTTCAATTCATACATCTATTTCTTGTATTGAAAAATAGCTTGATTTCTTTCACTATGGTTATTACTGCTATGAATAGTGCCAAGAATATTTAAAATAATTAATACTCATGTAATATAGATATCCAAAAGATTTCATAAATATATAAAAGATTTGTTCATATGAAAATTTGACATATCTATTTATAAAGTTTTTGCCAAAAAGAATATGTGATTAACAATATTATATTAAAAAATACAAAATGTTGTGTATAACTAATGCGGAAAAAGGAATAAAAGCTTACCTTCACCCATTGTCACTCTCACGAGACTCCTTTAATGTGTTTTTTTGTTTCAAACTCTCACTTTCTAAACTTTGATAAAAACACGTGTGAAATTTATAGAGTTTTGTGCCCATCGTGGAGTAGTTGTCATAATAAATTGCTATCAGTTATATGTGATTACAAGATTTTTTGTATTTCAGGGTCCATTTGACCATAAATTTGTAAAATAGGGTCCGTTGAATTTTTTTTTCAAAATTGGGTTAAGTCATCAGGGTGGAGGACGACTTTACCTGTAATGTCGTCTTCCACCTAGCCAGTTTCTCTTCTTTTCTTTTTTTCAAAAAAGCAAAGTCGTCTTTACAGAGGACGGTTTCTGTGTGCGTGAAAAGTGAAGTCGTTCTGATTCATGACAACTTCACTTTTTCAGTTTTTTTTTTTGACGTTATTAATTTTGTTGGTTTATTTTTTTGTTTGATAGTATTGTTTATCTCTTCACTTTTTCACTATTGTTTGATAGTATTTTTTTAACATTCTTAATCTTGCCAAAGACAATACCTGTACAAAAATTCCTACCGACTAGCAATTGCCATCATTTCCTTCTTAACCGGTGGTGAACCAGCAGATGAGTGCACCGAAATTCTTCTATGATATGTTTGATTTATTATAGTATTTAATAGATCAAAATTAATTAATTACGTAAAAAAAAAAAACTGAAAAAGTGAAGTCGTCATGTATAAGGACGACTTCATTTTTCATGCACAAACACAGAAATTGTCCTTTATAAGAACGACTTTGCTTTTTTGGAAAAAAAAAAGAGAGAAACCAGCTAGGTGGAGGACGACTTCACCTGTAATGTCGTCCTCCACCCTGACGACTTAACCCTATTTAGCAAAAAAAAAAATTAAGAGACCCATTTTTACAAATTTAACTTCAAATGGACCCTTAAATAGAAAAAAGTCGTCATTACAATATCAAAATTTTTGCAACAATTATAATTTAATTAACAAATGAAACACATCTATGGAAATATTTGACCATGTGAATATCTTATATTACAGTAAATATTCGTTTAAGTCTGCATTTTGATCTTGAAAGTTTGATGTAGACTTAATTGGGATCCAGACTTATGAAATATTAGGAATAATATTACATTATGAAATATCATAATGTGTTGAGAATTTGTAGGGATTGTGAAAATATGAGAGATATGATATATATATATATATATATATATATATATATATATATATATATATATATATATATATATATTATGAGTGTTATTTTATTTTATTTTATTTATATACTCTCTCTATATATAATAACATGTAAAAGAATATAAAATATAAGTAATTGGTTTGGACGAAGTTGAAGTTGACCAACACAATGTTATCTTCAACTTATTAAAGAATGTTATCAACCTTGACATAGATGTAAGTGAGTTGAAAGATTCCCCTTGTTTATCATTAGATAAATAAATCAAGGTAAGGGTGCGTTCTTTACCCTTAGTTGCATCTTACAAAATGGTCAATCGACAATCACATGTGAATGAATCGAAAATAATCGTCAAATGACTTTATGGATTTTTTCTGAAAATAAATTCACAAAATTATTAATCCAAGAATTTTTCCTTTACAAATGCGGATTTATGCGGGATGCAAATTTAAATGAATACGGGACTTAAACGAATGCCTACTGTATCCCACATATCACATAATTATAAATTAACTGACAAATGAAACACATGTATAGACATATGTGACCATGTGAATATCTCATATTATTCCACATAACACATATTTGGGAAATTTTCAATATTCTCTCATTTGGTCCATTTATCTCATTGTCAATCAATATAAGAAACTAAAAATACAAGGATCATGGTGACAAGTCCTCCAAAAGTGAGTGTTATCTTCCATGTATCACAATATATCAAGTCTCTTATCAAATATTCTTAACTATAATGAATAAATCATATGTTTATTCGGGGTCAAACGAAATTTCTCAAAATAAATAAATATGGGCATAACAAAATGATAAAAAACTAAATAAGTTTTATCAAAGTAAAAATAATGATTGTCATGACATGTAACCAAATACCTTTCGCACTAAATGATTCTTAAAATTCTTTAATGACATGCCATTAATAAAAGGATCCACAATCATCAACTCAATTCTACCGTGCTCAATGATCACTTAATACATTTTCTTGTAGCTAGATATTTAATGTCAATGTGCTTAAATCTACTCTCACTTTTATTATTCTTAGCCATAAATAACATAGTAGAGTTATCACATTATATCTTCAATGACCTAGTAATTGAAACCACAACTCTAAACTCATATATAAAACTATTCAACTATACATCATGTGAGGTAGCCTCAAAATAAGAAACAAACTTAGTCTCCATACTGAATATTGGAAGTATCAGTCAAATCTCCTTTTAGCTACTCCAAAATATAGTTTCACTAGTTAGCATAAAAATACTCAAATTACTTTATTTTTTACATTTTTACCTTTGTAATTTTTTACATTTGAAAAAAATAAAATAATACGAAAAGTTCTTTATTTTTATATTTTAAAACTTTAATTTTTTATTTTTCTCTTAATTTTATTTAATCTAATATAATACTTTTAAATAAAGGATTAAATATGTTTTCGGTCCCTTAACTTTAAGTGAAAATTGGAATTAGCCCATCTTCTAAACTTTGGCTTAATTTAGTCTCTCAACTTAAAAAATGTGTGGGTTTAATCCTTTTAATCAAATTTTGTTAAGTTTTTTTGACATTTCAAACGCGTTTCATGATATCATTTGAGTTGTTTACACGATTTAACATATTTTCACCTCAATGTTAACTAATAAACTATTGTGAAATGCGTTTGAAACGTTAACTAAACTTAACAAATTTGCTTAAAAGGACTAAATTGACAAAGTTTCAAAGTTGAGAGACTAAATTGAATAAAATTTTTGAAGATAGACTAATTTCAAATTTCACTAAAAATTGAAGTACCAAAATCATATTTAACCCCTTAATTTATGTCAATTTCATCCATTTCAAGTATAAAAAAACATATATAAAATCAAATAAATTAAACACTTATCAACTGTCGAAACTTACCTCTTTGTTTGCCCTCAGACAAATCCTAATTAACAATCTATACAAAATGGTTTTAAACCAATTCATCTTCTGTCCCACTTAATTTAATAAAGCCAATGTTATTTTTCTGACACTAAACCCTATTTACTAATAAAATTCAACATGTCACAGTATAACTTCAATACATAAATCCAAATTCACAATATACTTACAGAAATCAATAACAATAATTTAATATTGTACAATCATGTTGTGCACCGTCATAGAATTCTATTGACCCGTACACTTTTAATATGCTTTCAACCGTATATTTTTCATATCAAAGTAACACATGCAATTCAAATCAAAAAACGAAAAACTCTAATATTTTCTTGTTTGCCATACTTTGTGTATTGTTCTAATAAAGCTTGTGTTTCTGGATTTGTGTTTGTGTACAACTTGATTACATGAGTAGTTGTACTTGTGGAGGAAATGGCACTTCTTGGAGAAGAAGTAATGTGCAAGAGTACATTGTTCATGTGTTCAGCTTGTATTTCATTTACTACGGAGTTTATTTCTGGTGTTAAAGAATGAAACCTATCTGTAGGTGGAATTGAAATAGTTTGTAAACAACCAGCTTCTAACAGTAATTGAGGACTTATTACAAGGTCCATGTATAACTGGTTATTGAAGGTTTTTAGGTCTATTTGAGCCCGTCGGATAATGAATTTTATCTGGCAGGTACAATCTTTGTTTACCGTTTTGCAATAATCTGAAGATTCCAAACAAGGATTTCTAGGATTAAAGTAGGTTTGTGTTTTGACGAAAAGTCCATTATAGTTTTGGGCTTCTGAATGAACTTCAAAAAGGAATTCTTGTATGATTCCAAACTTTGCTAGAAGAATGTTTGGATTGATCTGTGTTGGGATGCTACAGGAGGCAGCATATGTGTGTATTTGGCTTTTGGTTCTAATGCGAGGCCCATCTTAATTTTTTCTTCATCAATAGTTTGTAATTTTAAAGCCATCTGGGCTTCTTCTGCAGAATTAAATCCTTTGTAAGTGGACCAAAATTGGTCTTGTTTTGCCTCAGCGAGGTCTTTGTATTAAGTGTATACTCCTTTGTTTGGCCCCGTGATTAAGGCAAAATGTGTAAACCCTTTTCCTGATGGAGAGGCTGGTGAAGTTAACAAAACTCCTTTATTGTCCGTGCTGCAAAAATTGTATAATGCACTAATAATGCTTTGTTTTACTTTTGCAACTTGGTGCTCATTCTGAGCTGTGTGTTTTGGAATATTCCAAATATTGTCAATTAATACATTTAATTTGACATTTGTGTTTTCTCTGCCAGGAAAATGGTAGTGATTTGTGAGTATAGGCAATTCTTGTTTGCCATACTTTGTGTATTGTTCTACCACAAAGGGAGATTTAACTGATTTAGGACCTAAAGATCCTTTCTTTGTATTTTGTGTAAATTCCATTTCTGGATTTTTGTACCTGCAATATGGAAACAAATAGATTAGGAAACAAAATGGCTAAGCTTTTGTAAGTTTTGTTCTAGAACTCTGATGTTGGCTTTGTATGAGGCAAGTGTATAGGCAAATTGGAAAGGATTATATTGAAATAATTCAGTTCTTCGTAGCCTGAGTTTGGCTAGCTTTCTTTTGAACCTTTTTATTTGTTTTGTGATTTCAATAGTAGGATTAGGGCTCAAGGTAGAACTGACTCCTAAAGGCTATATTGGTTGCATTATGACCCGAAATCCAGGAGGGATTTCAGGATCTTAAATACGCAAGATATTCATGTTTTAACAGTGTTTGGAAGACTTTTGGGTCTTTACTTTTGAATGATGTACCTAGAAAGGATATCAGCAAACATATTGTCAGATCCTTTAATATGTTCAAAGTTTATAATTTTTCCAGAGTTTACATAGTCTCTAAAAAGTAACCACCGTCTGTGAGGTTTTTTGTCATTATTAATTTGGTTTTTTCCATAAGAAACAATTGCTTCACAATCAGTTCTAATGGTTATTTCTGGTTTATTTATCAAAAATAATTTAAATGCTTCCAAAGCGTGTATAATTGCATTAACTTCATAGTCAGTGCTAGTTTGGTAGACCTGTGGTTTAACATTATATTTTCCAGAGGCGTACCTGCATATTTGTTCATTGGTTTTTGGTAAATATTTATTTTTCTTCTTTTTTAGGATAGCTCCCCATCCTAATTCACATCCATCACATTCAACTACTATGTAATCTGAATCTAATGGTAATTGTAAAGTAGGTAATTTTTTTACCTTTTGTTTTATATTCTGAACCAATTTTATATCTTCAAAATTAAACCTTCTTTCTCCTTTCAGAGAAGTTTTGTTGTATAAAGAGGCAGTGTATTTTCCCAAATCTGGGATAAAATTTCTAGCATAATTTAGGAGTCCTAAAAAGGATCTTAGGGTTTTTATATCTTCCATTTTATCAGGAAAATCTTGGATTTTCTTAGAAATGTGAGGTTGAAGTTTTATGGTTCCATTACCTATTTCTGTTCCAAGGAATTCTATGAAATTTTTACAAATCTCCATTTTTCCTTTTGATACGATTAAACCATATCTTTCAAGTTTGTATAATACTTGTTTTAAATGAAGGTAATGATCTTCTTTTGTTTTGGAAAAAACTAGTATATCGTCTATATAGACACAAGTAAAAGATTTGGAGTCATTAAAAATGTTATCCATTTTTCTTTGAAAAATTGCTGGAGCATTTTTAAGACCAAAATGCATTACATGCCATTCATATAATCCTTCAGAACAAGAGAAGGCTGTCCATTTTATAGATTCAGGTTCCATTTTTACTTGATGAAATCCACTTTTGAGGTCAAATTTTGAAAACCATTTTGCATTTTGAATACGATTTATAAGTATCTCTTTAGATGGAATTGTATATCCATCTTCGACTGTGTTATCGTTTAAACGTTTATAATTGTAAATCATTCTAGATTTACCTCTCTTTTGTTCAGAAGATTTATTTACTATGAAAGCAGGACTCATGTGAGGACTTTCACTTGGAGCTATTACTTTCAGTTTTAGAAGATGGTCAATGTGCAATCGACACTCTTCTTGTTCCCAATTATTGAACTGTATATCTTGAATTTTTATAATTAAATTAGGGTTGATTATGTTTAATTTACAAGTAACAGGATCACGATCCCAAAATTTTGTAGGATCTTCTCCTATTATACTAGTTTTATTTAACCTATCCAAAATCTGTTGGATATTATCAAAAGTGATTGTTTTGGATATTTTTATGGATGAAAAAGAATCCATAGTGTAATCTAGATAGTAATCTATAAATTCCAAATTCTCTTCCATGCAATCACATTTTTCTGAGGATTTGGGGTTTGTACATGAACATTCATTAGAGGATTGTCCTGTATAGCTGTCTCCACTAATTATGGGTGACATTTGTGTTTTATCAATAATAATGACAATAATCTTTGTTTATAGTGATAGTTCTATTATGGCCTAAAATAAAATCTAAACCAATAATCATGCTTTGTTTTGAAGGGACTAAATTTTCTACACGCATGGTTTTAAGGTATATTTTTTGGCCAAATAGGTCACAATTTGTACTAAATTGAAGAGAAATATTGTTTATCTCTTCGTCATTTATCATTATTATTCCAGACATAGTTCTTATTCTTTGTATATGTTTACTTTTAGTAATCATATATGAAGGTACATTTGTTTTGCAGACGATTGTCTCAGAACATCCTGTATCTAAGAGAGCCTGTATGATTTCTTCTTTAGCAGGATTTTTGTTTTGTTTGGGAAAATTTAGTTTTATTAACACTTTAACAGATATTAGTTGCTTTTCATTGCAAACTAATGGGATACACTTTGTGGTTCCCATCATGTTGTTTTGTATGTTTTTTGAGATGATACTTGTTCCAGAATCTTGAATTATTTGTTCTAAACGAAGAATTTTTTCTTCAAGGTTGTTTATTCTGGTTTCTAAAATTGAAGTCCTAGTGTCAATTATATTTTTATCTTTTATATTTTCTTTTTGATCTAAAAAATTGGTATCTCTTGTATTTTCATATGTGTTGTAATACATTTGATACAAAAAATTTTGTAGCATAGAGGACAATGAGCCCTTTGAGATTTATGAAAATATCTATCACAATACTGGCAAGGAATAGATGCCGGTCCTGAAAAGTATTGTAATGTATGAGGACAAATATTTGTTTCTGTTATATTCATTAGATAATATCCAGAATCATCTAATATTTCGCCCAATTCATTATATTTGTCATTTAATTCGAAATCATATTCTTTGGGGTAAATTTGGATAAATTCATTATTTGTGAAATCATTTATTAAGTCATAATTTTTGGGTTGTTTGTCTAGATTAATTTCATCATTGTATTCTATTATACTAACTACTGATAATATTTCAGAATCAGTAGATACATCTTCGTCAATTGGAAGAAGATTCATGTGGCAAGATTTGATGAGCTCAGCTTCTTTTGTATAAAGATTTGCTATGTTTGGACAATCTCTTGAGAAATGTCCAGTTTGGCTACAAGCATACCATTTTAGTGTTTGTTTGTAATTTTTATTTTCTCTAAATTTTCTAACGTGTCTGTCAGGGTTTAGAGTGGGTTTCCTAGAATTTGAGGATCTTATAGTATAAGTCTTTCTAGAATTAGTGGGTCTTTGTACAGTCGATTGAGACCTTTGACTGTAAAGTTGGCTATGTCTAGGTTTTCTTCTAGACATATATTTTTTGGTAGTTTTATTTTGATTGTATTGTTGTGGAGTGTATATTTGTTTACAAATTCTAGAATCAGAATTTTTTAGTTGTTTTTGTATTGCAATATGTGTGCAAGTGTCTTCCATTACTTTCATAATATGTTGTATTCTTATTGAGAGGTTATTCAACATGGGAGTTGTGACGCCCCGACTACTATACTAAATAATTATTATTTGATAAAAAGATATGGAATCAAATTTTTTTTTCCATACGATTATCCTTGAGAGAACATTAATAATAACATAACTTCATATTCATATATGTAGTTTGCATCTATGTAATTGTTCATAAAATATTACAAAAATATATATTTGTTAAATATTAAGAGTCCTACATCAGAATAGAAGATTTTCTATATTTTTAACATCTCCTAAAGATATTAATAAAAATTATCCATGAGTCAATCTTCAGAAGATCCACCAATAATATCCCGAACAACTCTCACTGAGCAGGTTCCTCTTCTGCTCATGCAATAGGTACATATGAAAGAAAAATATGAAAGGAGTGAGGTCTTTATAAGCCCTAAATATCAATCTTAACAAACTCAACAAACAATGCAGACACAGGGGGCCTACATTTGGACCTATAACCACCAAACTTGATCTTGTTTTACCAGACATATGGATCCATATTTCACTTTTGATGATCCAATCTGAATATCAAAAGTTGCTTTGGGAAGTGATTAGGTAGTTGAGTATTTCTCATAAAATATTGGTACAATCATAATTATTTCTTTCTCGAGAATATTAGCCATTCATCGGCTCACAAAAGAGATATATACTCACTACCTAACCTTGGCGATGCCGAGCAGGTATCGGATAGTTCCAAGTTTGGCCTATGAATATCCTAGTCCAGGGCGCTATTCTGAACTATCCAGATATTCACCTACTTGGTAAAACTTCCTTAGACCCCACCATGGTCCCTGCCTTTCATCCCGCAGTGTACCAAACTGTGACTTCCCAAATACAAACACTTTGACACTGGTTTAATCTCAACTTATTGAAACCAGACTTAACTCTTACTTAACCGACATACTCTTGGATATTTTCAAAGGTCATTAAATGTGATGACTATCAATTCATGTAATTGTATAAACTATACAAAGAATATAAAACAACGATAAAATGTACATACAATTTTCTTATATCCAAGCTCACTAAATAAAATAATATATACTTTCACTTCACATTTATTTATTTTTAATTGTAAAAATAATGATAAAATAAGAATCAAAGCAAGAACTTTAAATAAATAATTAGATAAGGGTAAGAACGTTATAAATAAACAAAAATATAAATTAAACAAGACCAGTACGTAATTGGAGATTAAATAAAATAAAATAAATAAACAGGACCAGTGCGTAACTGGAGATAACTAAAATAAAATAAATAAACAGGACCAGTGCGTAACTGGAGATAAATAAAATAAAATAAATAAATAGGACCAGTGCGTAACTGGAGGTAAATAAAATAAAATAAATAAACAGGACCAGTGCGTAACTGGAGATAAATAAAATTAAATAAATAAATAGGACCAGTGCGTAACTGGAGGTAAATAAAATAAAATAAATAAACAGAATCAGTGCGTAACTGGAGATAAATAAAATAAAATAAAATAAATAAATAGGACCAGTGCGTAACTGGAGATAAATAAAAAATAAAATAAATAAATAGGACCAGTGCGTAACTGGAGATAAAAATAAAATAAAATAAATAAATAGGATCAGTGCGTAACTGGAGATAAATAAAAAATAAAATAAATAAATAGGACCAATGCGTAACTGGAGATAAAAATAAAATAAAATAAATAAATAGGACCAGTGCGTAACTGGAGATAAATAAAAAATAAAATAAATAAATAGGATCAGTGCGTAACTAAAGATTAAATAAAATAAATAAACAGGATCAATACATATTTAGAGATTAAATAAAATAAATAAATAAACAGGATCAGTGTATAATTAGAGATTAAATGCGATAAATAAAAAATACGTAACGGGAGATAAATAAAAAATAAAATAAATAAATAGGATCAGTGCGTAACTAAAGATTAAATAAAATAAATAAACAGGATCAATACATATTTAGAGATTAAATAAAATAAATAAATAAACAGGATCAGTGTATAATTAGAGATGAAATAAAATAAATATAAGAGGATAATAAATGAAAATAAGTTAAATGAAAGTAAATAGAATAATATATGAGTCAAAATAAATAAAAGATTAATATAAAACACATCAGCTTATCAAGATTAATATATAAAAGCTTAACCTCACTCCCCCTTACCTTATTGATTGAAGAGCACACTAATAATATTTGAAGACGACTAAGATCTCTTTGAATCTTTGCTCTAAACTTTCTCTCTCTCTTCTTCTCTTTCTTTTTCTCTTTCTCTCTCTTCTTTCTTTCTCTCTCCCATTTTCTTTCTTTCTTTCTTTCTTTCTTTCCCTCCTTCTCACTTTTTCTCCTTTTATTTCTCTCTCCCGTAACTTCTCATCTCATACGTATATATAAGCCTATACATGCTTATCTTTCTCAAGTCATCATTACCTACATTAATTAATGTTTGTCTCTTAGGTCCTTCTTCTTTTTTTTTTTTTTATCTTTTCTCATCTTATCTTCTTTTTTTTCTTCTTATCTTTTCTTCTTATCTTCTTATCTCTTTTTTTATATTTTTTTTCTTTTCTATATATTTTTTTTCTCTTTTAGAAAATTCTTCATATATTTTTTTTTACACATACCTATTTAATAATATTTTTAATGCTTAAACTACATCATAATAAAATACAAAACATTAGTAAACATAGAAGATTTTCTAAGTGTTTTATTTAAAATAAATAATATAGTTTATTAAAAATAGGGATGTTACAGGAGTTACCTCATCGTTTTTCCAGGATTCTCTAATTTTTTGACCTAATTTTCCCGGAAGTTTGAGAAACATCTTTTCTCCAACACTTATATCATGAAAACATCCGGCTATGGAAGCATACATGAGATAATCTTGTAAAAATTCTTTAATTTTTCCAAAATATGTTATAGACAATCTTTCTAGATGTCCTAAATAAATTTGTTGTCTGAGTGTATTCCCATTATTTGCAGATTGAGAAGTGAGTAATCTTTGTATTAGAGAACAAAAATTGTAAATGTTAGAACCTGGTTCGATCACTAATGTATTTAATTCTGTTGGGTAATTCTTTTTAAAAGATTCCCAACATGCTCTATCTATATCACTTAAGTAGGTTTCTCCTTTGGCAATCATGTCTTGTGAAGACTGAACTTCTTTTTCATAATGGATACCATAATCACGAATTACAGTTGCAGTCCATTGTTCAATGTATGTTGGTAACAATTGAGGGCCAATTCCTCCTATGTTTAACAAAAGATTAGGCAATGGGAAATTTGGTTCTATTGGGAGCCTTTTTCCATGTGTTGTATATTGATTATCTGTAAAAGTGACATTTGTTGGGGATTCCCTGGGTATGAATCTAGTAGAATAACTTTGTGTGCCAACATATTCTAACTGGTAACTATTGGGATTTACTGATCCTACACTTGTATTGACGAAACCTATTGTAGATAAAGGTTCTGATATTACTGAAGAGTTATCTTCTTTATCTAAACATAGACTATTAAGAAAATAGTCTATGATATTATCTGTTTCTTCATGAATATTTTCAATATTTGTGTTTGTAGAGGAATCTAAAGATCCTTGTCTGTACATGGCTATAATTGCCTGATGATGATTCCATTTTTCATCAGTCATTTCATCGTCTTCAATTTTTTCGTATTGTATGATATTCATCATGGAAATATGTTCGTTATCCGGAATGGCTGAAGTGTTATGCCTGTTCTCGGTTAACCTCTCTTGTTCTAGGTCAAGTCGTGGTATATTTGTGTAATCTATAAAGCTTAGACTAAGTCCTCTAAACCTGTTATGTAAAATAGCAGATGAAGGGGCTGTAATTGGATTATTTTCTCCTCTGGATAAATGTATTTGTCATAAATGTCCTTCATTTCTTCTTGTGAACAAGTATCTAAACAATATAAATATTTCAATTACAATATAAACAATCAAAGACTTATATTTACTTTAAATATCAAAAGAAATTCTCCAGAAATTCATAATATAGACAATCTTTAGTATCTAACATAGGGTTCTCAAAATTTCACAAGTATCTAACATAGGGCATAACCGTATTGATAACCTTACTCATGCAACCAAAAAAAAAAATAGAGAATTTTAGATCTAGAAAAAAAAAATAATCAAATTAAAAAGCTTAATTAAGTAGAATTGTAAATATATATTCTAATATCGGTCTTTAAAATAGAAAATGATAAATAATCATTCCAAAATTAAAAAAAAAAAGTTAAAAATAATAAAATTTTGAGATATGATATTTCATAATAAATAAAAATAAAAATAAAAATAAAAATTTACAACTAACCTTATAAGTTAAAATAATAAAGTATTCATTATTCAATTTTCATAAACTCTCTTTTATACTTACAAAAACTCTTCTTTTTTGTAAACACATAAATAAAACGAAGCATTCTCTTCTTCTTCTTCTTCTTTTTTTTTTCTTCCATCAAATGTTAATAATTTTCTTATTTATTGAATCTAAAAATTATTAATTTTCTTTAAGAAATAAAATTCATATATTTTTATATAATATTAAAACATCACTAGAAGAAAAAATATCACTGGAATCTTATAATTCATGTTTGACCTCGAGTACACCTAACTTTGTTTGACCTTTGGAATTTTGGTATAAAGTCACTAAATGTAGAAAATGACAAAACAAGAACAACGAAGCGTGATGAATTAATCAAATAAATAAATAAATAAACACGTTCAAACTTTTTTATCATGAACACGTTCGATTTTAACTTACATTGATCTAAAACTATTACTTAATACTTAACTGTGTGTGGCATGTTATTTGATTCTCGGATTGAATAAAAAATATTCTTTATTTATGTTGCAAATATTCCATGACATTGAAAAGTTCATTTTCATGCATTTGCAATTGAAAATAAAAAATACGTATTTTTTATGTACACATGTTAAATTATTTCCTAATTTTCTGAATTAATTATAATTCTTATTAGGTTTTAATTTTCTTAATTAAGCATCTGAATTTATATATTTTTTAAACTGAGTATTCCTTAAATAAGCTGTTATGAAAAATTAACTACATGCATATAATATAGAATGAGGTCTGAAGCACTTTCAGTTGAAAAACAAATAGAAATTTAGACATTAGATTGAAAAAATATATACAAATTAAAAATTGCCAATAAACTTCAAAGAAGTAAAGTAAATAGAAACTAGCAGAACTTTATTTTTATAGGGCAAAGTATACAAATTTAATTAATTTAACTATATTTTAATCCCCTACTTTATTTTTGTAAGCTAGTTTTTATGCTAATTTCTTAATTTAAGTTATAAATTACAATTTGATAGTTTGATGAGTTGATATCTGAAAAAAAAAACAGAAACAAAGGAACCAGTTTAATCAATTTAATTTTATTTAATCTTCTAAAACGAAACTCGTAAGTATATATTATTGCATGACCATTGACTATTGACTATTTAATAATTACTTTAAAAAAAGGTTAGATCTGAATATCATGTTTATGTTGACATTTAATTTATTCACAATGTGAAAAAAATAGTACATTTGTAGTTCATAAACATTAAGATCTCTAAATATACTAAAAATATGTTTGATTTTAACTAAGCAAGGTTTGACATTTACAATTTGCGTATCTATGCAGAAACAGAGGTAGTAGCACACTGTAATATTAATTAAAAATTACAAAACTTATTGAATTAAGAGAAAAAAATTAATGAAACCTAAAATTTATTAAAATTTGAAAAAAAAAAAGACATGTAATGAAAGAAAGCGTCTTGGTAGCTTTCTTTTTCAAGTGCGTTAGAAATTTTGTAAACAACATTCCTCTAAAATTTAGTATTAGTCGTGAAACATGATAATATTTTTAAAAAAGATAACAATAATCTTGTAGAAATATTATATAATTTAGGATTAAATATGTTTTTGTTCCTTAATTTTTAGTGAAAATTCGACCTCTTTGAAACAATGGCCTAATTTAGTACTCAAACTTTATGAATGTTTAGATTTAATCATTTTAACAAGATTTTACTAAGTTTATTTGACGTTTCAGATGTGTTGCAAGACAGTTTTTTAGTTAACATTGAAGTGGAAATGTGACTAGCGGGATAAACAACTCAAATACTCTCATGAAACGCGTTTAAAACATTAAATAAATTTTAAGAAAAATTGTTAAAAAGACTAAATTCAAACATTTCTAATGTTAAAAGACTAAATTAGGTCAAGGTTAGGGAGAGGGACTAATTCCAATTTTCACCGAAAGTTAAGAAACAAAAATATATTTAATCCTATAATTTATTTATTTTTACATAAAGTCTATCACTAATTAGTATTTATTTCTTTAAATATTTTAACAAGTGAAACCGCCACAAATTTACAGTTTTGTATTAAAACTGTACTGTACATTAGCAGATTCTTGTTTCGTTCCTTTTTAATTATTGCTATTTTTGGAAGACTTTTTTATTTATACGTCATTTTAACGTCTTAAAATAATATTAATTACTCCTTTGGTAATTATATTCTTGTTCATCAATTAATTTGTATTTACATATTTATTTTATCATGTTTTCTAGTTTTGTGCGACAATCTTAAAAAATAAAAGGCTCAAAATAGTGACAGTGTCTTTCGTGGAATATATAGTATTTATTTCATCAGTTACATTTGAAAGTTGACTTTTTTGTATGAATTTCAATTGGTTTAAATTGAAATTAAAGAAATTAATGAAGGGGAAAAAAATGACATAAAGTGATAGTTATTAGTTAATAAAAGGATATCGCCGCCGTGTTGCCTCCATCGGGGGGAGAAGAACAACCAAACTACAACTCACTTTCTCTCTCTCATTCTCTGATCTATAAATCATCATCTCACTGTAAAAACTCTAACAATTCAAAGGTGCGTTTTTTTCTCTCTGTTTGTGTCTCCATTATTGTGTTTCCTTAACTTTTGCAATTTTTCTGCACACCCATTTGAGTTTTCTGGGAGTATGGCTGCCACTTCAAATTTTAGCTTTGACCCATTTTCTATAATCTTGTTTTTGATTCACCACTGGGCAGGGATTGGTGGTTTCCAGTGCAATTTGATCCAATTCCTTGGAAATCACCATGAAACCTTTATTGCTATTGTTGTTATTTTACCAAAAAAATAATTTTTTTTCCAACCAATATTGATTCCGGGAATCCTCAACGAGGAATGAAAATCAAGATGGAATCTTGGTTTGCTTCTGTTTCTGGTTTTCACTTTATGTATGTGATATTTGATCAAATGCGGCTCTTTACCCTTTTCTGCAGTGCTTCCCAAGTTTTGAATTTCTATCCTGAATAGGTTGTTTTCTTCATTTTCAAGATTTATACATGCAGTGCCAAGATTCTATTCCTAGTATTAGATTTGTATATTTTTTTCTTATCCATTGAGTGTGTGTGTGTGTGTGTATGCATGTTTCTTGTTTTCCGTTTTATTGTTTGAAAATGATTTTTCTTCTTTATATTGGCTTCTAAGAAAAGTTTATTTTTGAGAGGTAGTTATTGAAGTGGTTGATTGGGACCACATAATGTAATTATGTGGCAATTGGCTGTTAAGTTAATTGATGGGTTCATTCCAGAAAACCTGGTTGAATTATAATCTGATCTGACCGTTTAAACTTAGATCCTACTTCTGTACAATTGCAATCTGATTTGTTCTTCAACTTGTCTAACTCTGGTGATTGAATGTGTTGAATGAAACTTAGTTAGTCAAAGAAGTGAGAAACAAGTAATCTGATGAAGAGCTATTTGTTTGTTCAGAGCATAGTTTGTTCTATGAAGAACTTTTAGGAGGTTGAGGTCCATGATATTTTGAAATCTCTCTGGAATAGGAAGACCATGGGACGAGCTTCAACATTCCTTATAATTTTTATAGTTCTTGGTTCTTCCTTTGCCACGTATAATCTGGTAACAATGCTAAGGCACTATGGATCTTCGGAAGGTGAATCTGTTGCTGATGGTGGATTGTATTTTGACCCCATTCTTGAGATGCCTGATCATGTAAAGAATCGGAAGACATCTAAAGCACCTTTTCATGTGGCATTAACGGCAACAGATGCTCCATATAACAAATGGCAGTGCCGTGTCATGTATTACTGGTATAAGCAACAAAAGAAGTTACCTGGGTCAGAGATGGGAGGATTCACTAGGATTCTACATTCTGGAAAGTCTGATAACTTGATGGATGAAATTCCCACAGTTGTGGTTGATCCTCTTGCTGCAGGTTTGGACCGGGTGAGTTTACTGTCATTTTCCATTATAATGTTCTAGTTGCTGTTAGAATTGATTGTGATATACCATGATCACTAAATCAATGTACATGCTTTGTGTTCAAATCTTCAAATTTGATGAAAAGCTTGGGGGTTTTGGACAATGGTACTCTGTTGAAAGAAGTAAAATCTTAGAAAATGATTTGGTGCCAACGAAATAGTTCAAAGAGCGATATTGAAGGGAGGAGAGTTGTAGATTGTTTCTAAAATCCATCATGCAATATACGTTTTGAAATGATTGACATGACTAAATTTCTAATGGCCACACATAACACCAAAGAAATGCAAATTTAGGTGGTCTTTTCCTTTTGTCTTTTCAAGATGAATCTATTACAAGCTTGATACTGGAAAGTTCATTCTTCAAATGTTTGCTGGGTCATATATTTTGAGGTCCAATTGTTTAAAACATAGATATGATTCAGAAATTAATGTGCAAATAATGTCAACTGCTTGACACATATTTGAGTTTTTTTTGGCTTGTCTCTCCACATTTGTGTTCCTCTGTTAAGTTCTTGTTATTGATGTTTTTAACATTTTTGTAAATAGTCAATGACTGAATGTCTCACTCTGATGTTAGTTATTGTCAATACAAATTAAATGTTTTCTGATGCACTGTATAATATGTTTGCAGGGATACATTGTTCTGAATAGGCCATGGGCCTTTGTTCAGTGGCTGGAAAAGGCTAAAATAGAGGAAGAGTTAGATCTCTTACACTATAAGAATTGTGATCTATTGTTTTTCTTTTTTTTTATAGTAATGAATTATGACCCAGTTGTTTCCCCTTTGATGCAGATATGTGTTAATGGCAGAGCCTGATCATATATTTTTACGCCCTCTGCCCAATCTGGCCTATGGAGGAAATCCAGCTGCTTTTCCATTTTTTTACATCAAACCTGATCAGAATGAAAAAATCATTAGGAAGTTTTATCCTGAGGAATATGGACCAGTTACAAATGTTGACCCAATTGGCAATTCTCCTGTGATTATCAGGAAGGTAGAATCTCTTCCATACCCGTTCTTTTCATGGTCGAGTCGAATTACTTTCCATGTCTTATTGTTGTTAACAATGTTACTGTTTTCTGCTTCTCTAGACTGTAGATTTCTTCCTCAGTATCTAAAGATCTTGATGCTGATTGTTCCGATCCCAAACCCGATAAGATAGTATCGCTAGGGTCAATTACCGCATCTTATCACCGATCCATTTCATATTGATGATAGACCCAATTCAGAATCTATGAAAAGAATGAATTTTTGTTGGTGGATCCTATCTGCCAATGTGCTAGCAGCCTTAGACTAGGATTAGATGATAAAAAATGAACTTGGATATTTGAGGGTCTAATAATTTATCAAATGATAAGATGATTTTTCTCTCAACCACCCCTCTTTGTTTATATGCATGCAATGCAATGTACCTAACTAAACTCCTTTCTATGTATGCACTTCTCTGGGTTTTTTTTTTTTTTTCAGGATTTGATAGCAAAGATTGCTCCTACTTGGATGAATATTTCTTTGAAGATGAAAGAGGACCCAGAGACTGATAAGGCTTTTGGATGGGTGCTAGAAATGTATGTCTTACAGCATAACCGATTAATGTTGCAGATATTTTTCTTCTAGATGAGATGCTGAAACTGATAGTTTGATGCTTATGCTAATGGTTTTTTTTTCTTCTTATGGAACCAAGGTATGCTTATGCTGTAGCATCTGCTCTGCATGGTGTGAGGCACATTCTGCGGAAAGACTTCATGCTACAGGTTTGGCATAACACCATGTTTCTAGATGTGGTGTTTAATCTTTGTGTTATAAATGACAAGCTTACCCAATTCTAGTTCTGCTTTTCTTGTCTGTGACTTTTCAGCCACCCTGGGATCTTGAAACTGGAAAGAAATACATACTTCATTATACTTACGGGTGTGACTACAATATGAAGGTAAAATCATTTCTTTGCCCTGAATTGCATAGTTGTGATCTTCAAACATTTGTCATAAATTTGCCTTCAGTGAACAGATATCTGAACTTGTCAAATCTGTTTTTGTTTCCTGCTATGCTATTTTGAACTTTGCTTTAGCAGATATACTTTTGTCTCACTAGTGTGTTTCATGATGCTCAGGGTGAATTGACTTATGGCAAAATTGGTGAGTGGAGATTTGACAAAAGGTCACATCTACGAGGACCTCCACCAAAAAACTTGCCTTTGCCCCCACCAGGAGTTCCTGAAAGTGTGGTATGTGTATGTAGGACTTGCC
This sequence comes from Vigna unguiculata, assembly GCF_004118075.2. Classification (NCBI taxonomy): domain Eukaryota; kingdom Viridiplantae; phylum Streptophyta; class Magnoliopsida; order Fabales; family Fabaceae; genus Vigna; species Vigna unguiculata. The sequence goes on from NC_040289.1 coordinate 1,369,971, forward strand.
TATTGATTTAAGCACTTTATCCTATCTTATTGGAATAATATGTACCTAGAACACCTTTTCCTGATGCATGGAACTTACCATAAAACTTTTACATAAGATCCTTTGAGAAACTCTGTCTGTAATTTCATACATGTTTTCATTTTACTTGCACAAAAGTGAGAAGGTATTTTTTCCCCATCAGCATGCATGTATTACTGTCTGAATGTGAATCAGTAATGAAAGCATCCATACAATGCAATTTGTGTCACGTATCCGTGTCTAACATGTTTCCATATCTAATACTTTAAAATATTTTGTCAATACTTATCAATGAAGTATCTAATTTATAAAACAGTATTACTTTTATGCTGACTATAATTTATAATTTTTTATTTTGACATTTAATACATGTGATTTTAATTTGGATTCACACAATAGCAGTTATATATTTATCATGTTTTTAAGAATTTGTATACATTTTTCAATATACATATATTACGTACCGTATCCTATTATTTTCAAAATAAGTGTATTGGCTTATCCGATATATTACGTACCGTATCCTATTATTTTCAAAATAAGTGTATTGGCTTATCCGATACGTGTGTCGTATCCAATATACATTTCATACTCAATATACGGTTCATATCCGATACACGTTTCATCACATGTATTCGATACACGTGTCGTATCAATACATAATTACACTGATATAGTCATAAGATTGTTGTTTTATTTTTCATTTCTAATGGTCTTTGATGCAAACAACACATTGTCAAAATAGAAAGTTATGGAGTATTGTGATTATAAAAGTATTAGTACTTCATAGATTGATACTTTATGAACAATTGTTATTAAAGTGTCTAAAGTATGAGATATAAATATGGATAGGTGACACAGATCTAAGTATCAGTGCATCAGAAGCAATGATTAATTCCTTGATCTCATGTGTTTTAGAATTGAGAAACACCTCATACATTGAGACTTGATTACAGTTTTATATATACCACTAGCAGTGGTTCTGTCCAATCTTTCTTCTAGTGCTGTCTATCTGAGACAGAAACATGATAGAAAGCATTATTAATGTGTTGTTTGCTTATGATAATGTGTGCAGGTGACCCTTGTAAAGATGGTGAACGAAGCTAGTGCAAACATTCCAAACTGGGAGACATAGTAAATATTTTCCATCCTCTATCATCTTATCCAAAGTGCATATTTCGAAAAATAGAACACGAGTGTAGACACTGAATCTTTTTTGGTCCCGAATTTAGTCTTAGAATCATAGATTAATGTAAACTATACCCATTTTTATGCCAATTTAAATGCAGGATGAATCTTTCATATTGTGTTCTTGTGGTGATATATTCTTGAATGGTATTTGTTCAATAAGTATTGGCTTCCAAATTGATCGTGTATTTGTTAACATTCTCTTGTATGCATAACTTGTTTCTATTCATTCGTGATGCTTATGCGAAATTGAAGTTTAAAATTTCTATCTATTGTTTCTTAGACTTGCATGTTGACATAATGAATAAAAATATTTGAAATCGACATTTCATTGGACAAAACTTTTTCATGCCAAATTACTTTTTTACTCTAAGGGGACGGATTTACTAACTTTTCACGTATCTGTGATCAATTTTTCATTGATTTTTTTTTATTTTTTTAAATTAAAATTAAGAAAAGTTACGTAAGAAATTATTTTCATTATTATATAACCGACAAATTATTGTTCCTTGGTTGTTTAGGAAAGAAATTGTAGGAAAGGGGAAAAAAATTAAATCAATTGTAGGAAAACAAAACTTGTTTAAATCAAAACTTTTATTGACCTGTTTAAATCTCATCAAATACCTCCTCAAACATGTGATCTAATCATGAAAAAGATAAGCAAGCAACCAATTTAAAAACTTTGAAAGAAAAAAAATAAAGAATTTATAACTTTAGAAAGATGAAGTTTTTAAAATAAATAAAGAACTAAATATTTATAATCTATTTTCAGTTTTTTAAAAAGAAAAAAGACTTTTTCATTTTTATTTAATTCAAACTTTATTCTAGAAATGGTAAATAATCTGAGTTACAATCTTTAATCAATATCTGAAACCTTTTAAGGATTGCAAATACAAGATTTAATATTTCATAAATATTTTAAAATTCAAATTACACCATAAAAGTCTTTGAAAAAGATCACTTAAAATTTATATGATTTAAACAAAAAACAAAGGTATTTTAAAGTACAATTAGATAGACTCGCAAATATTAAAATATGTAGGAAAAAGAAACAATTGATATTTTTTAAGTGAGCATGATTTAATATAATATAACGAGATATTATAATTTATTTAATCATTATTATGGCTATAACACAATGTATAAAAATTGATATAAAATTTAAATTCTTTATTAATCTAAAGAGTTAATATTTTAAAGTGAATGTGATTTAATATAAACATAATAAAATTTTATAATTTATTTAATGATTATGGTAACTTTTATTTGTGTTGATATGATAACTTAAAAGTCGTAAACCATTTTAAATAATTAATACTTAATATAACGATTTTCAGTTTGTTTAACCCAGTGATAGAGATATTTAGTCGACTATTTAATATAAAAATTTTGGGTTTATTTTTTTTTCTCTGCTTGTGGTAAGTAATATGAATCAAATGAACTTGTTTTCACACCTCAAATTAAATATAATGTGTAAAAAATTTAGAATATGAAAAATGTATAAAATAATTATTGGAATATGGATGACCCTATGAAGAGGTAAATAACAATTATAATTGTGAGGGACCTCATCATAAATGGGAGGCTCCACTTGTAAGTTTTATGCATTAATTTCTCCTCTTACCAATGAGAACAAAATTATTCTCAAGTTAAAAATGGTATTTGGGTGATTTGAATCAAAATTATGACTACCTTTGGATACCAATTTTCTTTTCCACACTTTTCTATTGCATGTTCTATACAGTTCTCTTCAATTATTTTTTTTTTTAAAAGAAAAGTACAATAAATAAATGTTAGTCTTTAATGTAATAGGTTAAAAAACATGTAAAGAAATGAAAAAAAAAAAGGAAATCAATAACAATTAATTATAGATAAAGTTAGAACAATTCTTGTTATTTTTAAAATTGTATTTTAGCTGGAATAGTTAGGTTTTAAGTTATTTAAAAATGGCTGACTAAATAAGTAGCCTATTTAAAATCTTTTGTGGTGATGCATATGTAGAGTTGAAAAAAAAATAGTTATTATTTTTTAAATATCATAATTATTTTATAAAATAGATTGTGTTGGTACGAGTCTAATTAGGTTATCAGGTAAATTGATTGAACAAAATTTTTTTAATTCAATTTAAATCACAATCTTTCCATTTTGTCCTTACATATTTTATAGATTTTGTTTGTTTAGCTTAACGAAAATTATAATACATTTTTTAATCTAATTTAATTTATTCTTAAGCAATTAATACATATTTTTGTTCTAATAGAACAAATTTTAAAAAACTTCAATGCAACTTATCATATTATATATATTACTTTCTCTTCGTTTTATGCTTGTATGATTCTTCTCCTATTTCTTAGTCCAAAAGAAAATATTTTTTTTAATTAGTAAACTTGTATTTTTTTTCGTAGTCAAATTTATTTTAAACAGCTTTCATGTGAAGTCAAATATTTCTATAATAAAAGGTTGCATGAAGCAATTTCTATTTTATCCAACCACGTGAATAACATTTTTTGATAAGATGTTTTAATTTGGTCATACCCAGTATAAAAGGTCATCTTTAAATATGTTAAATCCTTTTAAAAATATTTTTATATTTTTTCTGGTAAAATAAGTTCACAAAATTTACACTTTTAACAATTTTTTATTTTGAAAACTAAAAGAGTATTTCTTTTTTTTTATTCTCATACTACAAATTTTAAATTTCAAAATTTACATTTCATTAATATATATATTTTAATGATACCCATGCCATGACCCTATCCTTGACTAAACCAATAAATCACATCAGATTAATCCAATGGTCGAAAATGGATCAGCTTCAACTCAAAACTTACCGTTTCGATGTTTACAAAATCATTGTGAAACCAGATAAAGCAATGATGTCAATATATCGTTATCGTACGGTTGTGAGGTAGCCAGCGCGTGCTCTCACTTGTGACTGTCGGCAGAAGAAAAATACTATTTAAATAAATAACAAATTAAAACAAGAAAAATATTACATGTTATATAGTAAATTTAAAAATTTATTTTTATTTTCCAAATTTAAAATTATTATTTCCCAATTTTTTTCTAAAGTATTATGTAACATTTTTCACTCGTACACAACTAGTTGTTTAATTATATATTTTTCAGCGTAAAATAGGCGAAATCTTAACTTTTCCTTTAAAAGTTTAAAAAGTAAAATTAGATAATGACAAATGTTTACATAACCACATTTAACATAATTAAAACTCTCTAAATCAGAAACAATCGTTTTCAATATGTAAAATTCAAAAAATACAATTTGTTTTCCTACTTACCTGAATTCAAAAGCACTTCAAACTAACTACTTTTTTATACACTATCCTTAAATTTAAAACCTAAATTGAACAACCGTTGAAACAACTATTTGTTGTTAGTACAACAAAATTTTGATACCTAGAAAACGAAAGTGTCTGAAAATTAATAATAAACGGTGGTGAAGAGGTGTGTAATTGTGCCGACAGCACAAAGTGACAAGTGTGATGTTGTTGTTTTTCACTTGCATTTGTCACGAGCATTGTACCTTCCACCTCAACCACACAACACTTTTTTTCTAGCCGTTTGACATCTGGAGGGAAACACTAATATATACTTTATATTTATATTTATATATATATATATATATAACATATATATCACTAATATATCATTTAAATAGTAATTGGAGATATTTTGATTAAGTAAATTTACTGAAAACATGTTAGAAAGTCTCATATCGACTAAAGATAATGATAATTTTATAGTATATAAGTAAAATTCAAATTTTACTCTACAAACTAATTTTGTAATATTGAATTAGATTTAAAATTTACTTCTACGAAAATACGAATATATCTATCATTCAACTAGGAAACCACTACTTGAATAAAATTCTGAGATTAAATTAACATGTGAAAACAAAATACAATTAGAGTGGAATAGAAAAAAAGTGTGTCGTTTTGGCTTTTTTTATTATTATTAAGTAGGATTTTGTGATTGGATTAGCAAGTATGCACATGACATTTTCACTTCTAAAGTTGCCACTGACAAATCATGGCAGAGAAATGAAATCGGATGTACTCTCTGTTAGTATGTATGTACGTATATATATAATAACAGTACTGAAAATGATAGATGTCGAAAAATAATACTACTAAATATAATTCATCAATCACCCAAATACATATTTCAAATCCACCAGAGTTGAATTTTTCCTATTGAAAGGAGAAATAATGAGTGTTCATAATTTAACTTATCATCACATATATAAAGATGAATATATTTGATTCTTAAATAGTTTATAATTAAAATATTGTTAATAAAATGTGTAAGCAATGTTATTTTTAACATTTAAAATAACAATGATAAATGATGAAAACCATTATTCAATATTAAGATACTTTTCTAGAGAACAGAAGAATAAAATTACCTTTATAATATATACTGTGAAAGATAAATAAAACAAATATATCCAAAACGTAAAAGGATATAATTATTTTTATAATAAAAATTAACAAAATAAATGTTCAAATAAAGAATAAATAAGCACTTAGATATTGTTGTCCAATTTTAAAATAGAAATAGTTACCCTTTTTTTTTCATTAATTATCCAATTTTGAAAAGCAAAAACTTAGTCCCTTACTATTTCGTTCATAAAAAGTTTCGAATGAAATATTTATAAAAGGGTTAAATAAGTTTTTGTCTCTTAACTTTTAGTAAAAATTTAAATTAGTCATTCTTCAAAATTTTAAACTAATTTAGTCCCTAAATTCTAGAGACGTTTGTATTTAGTCCTTGTAATCATATTGTTTTAATTTTATTTAACGTTTTAAATACTTTTCATGATAGTATTTGAGTTGTTTACATCATTTGACTCATTTTTGCTTCAATGTTAGCTAAGAGATGTGTCTAAAACGTCAAATTAACTTAACAAAATTTTGTTAAAATGACTAAATTTACCTAGTTTGTAAAGATAAAAGATTAAATTGGTTCAAAGTTTCGAAGAGGAACTAATTCTAATTTTTACGATAAGTTAAGAGATAAAAACATATTTAATTCTTTATAAAAATACTCTTACAAATACCTTTTGCTGTTTTCCATTTTCATTTTTCTTGCAAACACAATTCAATGTTCAGATCAAGATCTCACTTCAAATATTATATTAATGGAGTTTATAAAACAAACAGAACAGATTAAGAAACAGATCACCCAATGTTTCAATCTTGTCCTCTAAGTTGGTGTCTCATAGTGGGAACATGTGTAAGGTAATAAATTCCACAAGATCATGAGAGACAAAATAATTAATCACCACAATATAAATTTTTTTCTTCTTTTTTTGCTTTGATCATCTTGATACAAAATGACAGTAAAAGTAAATAGAAAAGGCTTAAGATAATTTTTTTAGAAATTAAATAATTAGCAGAAAATTTTAAAAACAGAACCCCAAAATTAAGCTATATAATTTGGAGAAATTGTTTAAAGTTTCATTTTTCATGAGTATGCTCTTTGATCTATAGAACAAATTCAGATTTTGGATCGAATGATTAAGTTTTAATTTTTGGAGGGTCCTACACTGCAAATAATAATGCTCTTTTGAATCGTATTACCACTTTGAATTAACCTAAAGCTATGATATAACTGAGATTCTTGTTCACTTTCTGAAACCAACCTCGTTCTTTGGCATAATATTTTTGGCTCTTAGGGTTTGAGATTTGGTTTCATTTTGCCACCAATGGTGCACAACCCTAGGCATCACTTTATCCCTTTTGTTATGCAACTTTATTAAAATATTCCATGGTCTATAGTCTCACTAATACAGAGAATAGAATATATTCTCACACCTTCCACAGCAAATGTAACTCACATTTTTACACTAATAAATATGAATCGAAAAAAATAATATGATTGCCTCAACTCTTATAAAAAAAAAGAAAGATAAAGATACCATTATATAAAAAGGCATAGTCAAACAATAAAACAAAACTCAAAGAAAATATAAATATTTACACCCAACCAAATTTTGAGAATCGTGAAGCTTTCACATAATCAACTTTTGAGGTTAAAATTTTAAGAACATGATTATTAGTATTTGCGTAAAACCTTAGTAATATATTATAGTTTTGAGCATATTTCTTCAAAAGGTGACATAACATCCTTCTTTCCACTTTCACTCACGAATCTACATAGAAGACTTGAAACCACTGAAAAAAAGAGTTATTTGAGTCCAGATTCTTTACTGATTTTATATCAAAAATTCGTGTTATTTTATATCAAACCTTATGTATTAAACAAACTACGAAGCTAAGATCATCGTTCACCATATTCTTGTTCTGCTTATTTAAAGGAAGAGTAAACACTAAAATGTTGAGTAATGAAATTTGTAAAATAATTGCAAACAAGTTAACAAGTTGAGTACTAAAATGCATTAACAAGGAGTTCAGATTCTCTATTGGTTTTTTTTGTGTTGTCATCTGCTGAGCATTAAAAATACACTGTATTGGTATTTTAAATATCTTTTAAATATATTTTAAAACGTCAAAATTAGTGGTAATCAGTGTATTACGAAGACACAGTAAAGAAACAACACAAAAAAATTCCAGCAGAAAATTCAAATTCATTAAAAAGTTAACATTAATGTGAAAGAAAGTTCACTATACTATAAAAAAAAATGGAGCTAAATATAAGTAGTAAAAAAACATAGAACATTATGGTACTTCATCCACAACAATCCCACATTTGCTCCATTGTTTGTGAGCACTTCATCATAACCATTCCACAAGACAACACCACTTTAACCCATAACATGACAATACACAATGTCTTTTTCTTTTGAGTTCTTGAAACTGCAAATTCCAACAATATTATTTGCCATTACTTGCTTGATTTCTAGACAGAGAGATACCCAATGCGTGCCCTCAAATGATTCTGCTATTAGAAAGCATATTATTCATCAGTTTGAAGCATGCATTCAACTATTCATGCTTTAGTCACATAGTTGCCCACAACTTCACCTTTTCTTTTCTCTTTTTTTAGTGCAAAACTCATGCATTATACAATCATCTTTATACCCCAAATACTTTTTTTTTTATTCTTTACCACAACCTCATGCAATATATAATCATATTTTACCCTAAATGCATTCACTCAATTTATATTATATTAGGGTTGCTCCAAGTTGAACCTTTTGTTACACACTAAAATTTTCTTAGCACAACCCTCCAAAACAAATGGAATACACTCTGTTATCCCCCACCGACTTCTATTTGTCACCCCCACTACATTTGTACTTTCACATCCATAAAAAAAAAACTATATTAAATTGAAGTTATTAGATTCAAACACATCTTAATTCTCAAACTAATTTTTTTTTATACAATGGAAATTTTTTGTCTTAATAATTAGATGATTTTATAGACTTAAATGTGAAAATATTAACTTAGATTTTATATAGATAATATTATCTTATCGGTATAAAATGTAGAGTTTTAATTTGGAAAATAATATTATAACAATTAATTTTGACAATTTTTTTACAACCTGATATACCTAAGTGGTTTTATAATAAAGGAAAATAGAAAAATAAAAAACTATTTAGAAAATACTATAATTCAAATTATAAAAAAGTTGTCAAAATTTAATTTTTATAGTATATTTTCCTTTTAATTTTCCACTTAAATTTGTTTTTGTCATAATGAATCTCTTTAAACAAGAGGCTCTTGGTATACACTAGTGATACCTTCTTCTTCTTTTTCATTTTTTTCATCGCATTATTTATCACATTTTACCTAACTTTGTCTCCTTTTAAAGTTTTTATTTCTATCTTTCTCTTATTCCATCACACACCTCCAAAATCACATAAAATTTTCCTAGAAATAATAAAAGTTCCCACAAGGTTTTTTACTATATATGTATATATATACAACACCGAGTGCATAGGCACCAACCACACAATAGTCTGAACCTTAGCCATGACCATGAAAACCTCACCTATGCTCACTCCTCTGCTGCTCTTCCTCCTCTTCTCCCTAGCCAAAGCACTGAACCCTAACTGTGATGTCCATGACCATGGCTCTACCCTTAAAGTGTTCCATGTGTTCAGCCCTTGTTCCCCATTCCGACCCTCAGAGGGTCTCTCATGGGAGGAGAGTGTCCTACAGCTAGAAGCCAAGGACCATGCCAGGATGCAGTACCTTTGGAGCTTGGTAGCTAGAAGGTCGATTGTCCCAATTGCCTCGGGGAGACAAATCACGCAGAGCCCTACGTACATTGTTAAGGCCAAGATTGGTACCCCTCCTCAGACCCTTCTCTTGGCCATGGACACCAGCAACGACGCTGCTTGGGTCCCTTGCACTTCCTGCGTTGGTTGCTCCACTCTCAAACCCTTTGCCCCTGCCAAATCCACCACCTTCCACAACCTTCCATGTTCTGCTCCTCAGTGCAAACAGGTGATGAGATCAACACACACACCTTTCATCTCTGCATTCTGTAAAATCACAAACATTTTCTTATAACTGTCGTCATTACAAGTAACAAGCTCAAGAGTTATAATCCGGTTTAGTGGTAAATTCGTGTTAAGAATCCAAACCGTGAGTCTAAGTTTCAGAAATAAAAAAATAGAACATTATATAAAAATAAAGATTTATAAATTTATTATATTAAGATTTTGGATTGAGAGTAGTATCAAAGTTATTATGTAATTAAACTCAGGTTTTATTAGTATGTTTATCTCCCGTGTCAAAACTTAACATTTCGAAAAAAAATAAAATAAAAGAGGTTGTGAATTTAACTCTACCGCTAATATGTTTAAGAGATATACAATTAGTTTGAAAATTAAAAAAAAAAAGAATTATATAAAGAGATTATACGTTCAATTCTTCTTTTTTGTGTGATGCATGAATTGTTTAGATCTCGTACTTTTTAAAGGAAATTATACGAGTTTAATTATGACTGTTATGAGTTTATTTTTACCATCATATTCAACTGTGTATTAGTTTTCGAGTTAAAAAAAGAAACGATATTTTTGGATGCAGCTATACGACATTTGAGTGTTTGTACTGTTCAAAAAGGTTTTTATTTGTAACGGACATTAATCAAATGTTTGGAATGATAGAAAAGAATGTATCTTTTCTTGGTCGGATAACGACAAAAGGTCACGTGAGCTACCACTAAACACTGCATTAACGAAAAATAATAAATATCTTTTTGTGTTTTTTTTATATTTTAATCAAACTTTTTATGGAGAATCAACCATTCAGCATTAATTTGACTATGATTTTAATTAAAAAATTACGTGTAATTGATGTTCTTTTCTTAGCTTTATCAAACTTACTATTCATGGATTTTTCACGCGCCATCTACGGCGCGTGGAAATGGCGAAGTCACGAATATTCCAAATGCATTAAAAGCTTTATCCTACTAGTAGGTGAATTAAGTTACCTTGGGAGGCAAAAAAAAAAATAGTTCACGAGACTTACAAAAATAAATTGTAGGGAGTTTTCAATTTTCTATGGTCCACTTCACATAACTCTAAGTCTGTGAAATTTTCAGGTACCGAACCCCACTTGCGGTGGAAGCGCGTGTGCTTTCAACTTCACTTATGGCACTTCCTCTGTGGCAGCTGGTCTTGTACAGGACACAGTTACCCTAGCCACCGACCCAGTTCCAGGCTACACCTTTGGGTGCGTTCAAAAGGCAACAGGGAGCTCAATTCCAACACAGGGCCTGTTGGGCCTGGGCCGAGGCCCATTGTCACTCTTGGCCCAAACCCATCATCTCTACCAGTCTACCTTCTCCTACTGCTTGCCCAGCTTCAAAACACTCAACTTCAGTGGGTCACTGAGACTTGGGCCTGTGGCCCAGCCCAAGAGGATCAAGTTCACCCCTCTTCTCAAAAACCCTAGAAGGTCATCACTGTATTATGTGAACTTGGTGGCTGTTAGAGTTGGCCGGAGAATCGTCGATATCCCGCCGGAGGCTTTGGCGTTCAACCCCACCACCGGTGCCGGCACCATTTTCGATTCCGGTATGCATAATAAGTATTAAAGTTTTAACTTTTTATATAATTATAATAGAATCAATAAATTTATCATATATAATAATTTTTAATTGGTCCACAATTTTTAAATAGGAAAAATGTACTGTGAGCTGTCATTCATTATAGTGGGGTTTTGTTGTCTTAATCTAACACTATTATATTGACCAAAATTGACCAAAGTAGTAGTGATATGATAGAGTGTCATTAAAGGTTCATATGATTCCTTTTGTTTATTTTGGATATTTTCTCTCGGAGTATCCTGAATAATTGAACCTTTTTCTTTCCCATTTTTTAAGAATGAACATAATTATATGATGTTCTTGTTCTACTACATGAAGACAAGATGGTCAATTTTAAGACAAAATTGGAGTCAAAATGCCATAAAAGTGATTTGACATGGTCACTTTCATACATGCTCCACATGTCTTTGTTTTACATTTCTAATCTAATTTCACTCTCTCTTTTTATCTAGAGTAGAAATTACTGTAAAACTTTATTTCATTTTTTATTACTAAATTTTAACAATTTTTTTATAATTTTAGAGGTTATCTTTTAAATAATTTTTATTCTTTTATTTTATCTTTTTAATATTTCATAAAATAAAAATTGTCAAAAATATCATTTTTCTTTCGTTATCCTATTATAAAATGCTACAAAAACAATTAAAAGTTTCACTAATGCATTTTCGTTTGATTTTCTCGTTAAATACTACAAGGTACGGTGTTCACCCGGCTGGTTGAACCGGCCTACACCGCCGTCCGGAACGAGTTCCGGCGGCGAGTCAGCGTCGGGAAGAAACTCACCGTGACAAGGCTGGGAGGGTTTGACACATGCTACACGGTCCCGATAGTTGCACCAACCATAACGTTTATGTTCTCCGGCATGAACGTGACACTCACGCCGGACAACACCCTCATACACAGCACCGCCGGCGGCATCACGTGTTTGGCGATGGCGGCGGCGCCCGACAACGTGAACTCGGTGCTGAACGTGATCGCCAACATGCAGCAACAAAACCACCGTGTGCTCTACGACGTGCCCAACTCAAGGCTCGGTGTTGCTCGTGAACTTTGCACCTAAGATGCATGCATGACAATAAGCGGTTCTAGGTCAAAAAATTTCATCACCTGTGGGAACAATAATAACGATAATAGTGTCGAATTGAAGTTGCAAGTTACTCCTATGTTGGTGTTTGGTCTATATATCATATGGGTAGGGTTTTGGCATTTCACTTTATTGCTAACTATATTTATAGGCATTGCAAAGTTCATTTGTTTGTAGCATGAAAAATGGTTATGTTTGAAGCTTTGTAATGGTATGTGTCACGGGTTCATATATATATGTAGCAATTAATTTCTTGTGTCGTTTTTGTTGAAGATTGAAGTGATAATGACTTCATATAAAGTACGAGTTCACGGGCTCTGGCATTATCATTTTACCAATATGGTCTCACTCTTTTTTTCATGTCTTTTCTTTTTTCATGTCTTCACAAATATGAACATTATTTTGAACTTTTATTTACCGGTTCAAAACATTAAGACTACACAACTTAAATGTTGTTAACAAAAAGGTTAAATATGTTTTTGTCCCTCAAGTTTCAGTAAATTTTAGAATTAGGCTCTTTATGAAACTTTATACCAATTTAGTCTTTCATCTTTAAAAATATGTGCATATAGTCCTTCTTATCAAATTTTGTTAAATTTATTTGACATTTTAAACGCATTTTATGGCAATATTTAAATTAACATTAAAGTGAAAGTGTGTCAAACGGTGTAAATAATTCAAATACTATCATGAAATGTATTTGAAATGTTAGATAAATTTAACAAAATTTAGTTAAAATGATTAAATTTACGCATTTTTAAAGATGAATGACTAAATTGGTCAAACATTTTGAAGATGAATTAATTCTAAATTTCACTAAAACTTAAGGGACAAAAACATATTTAATCCTAAAAAATAGTCATAAGCAGGAAAAGATTGTGAAAAATGAGTTGAGGGTATGAAGGAAGAAATAAATGGGGTGCAGGAAGTACCACCATAATTAAATATGGACCAACAATTTACCGGCCCAAATTGTATTCGGCCCCGTGTCAACTCGTATTCCATGTCTCCTATTTGATCATACACCTCTATAAGTAAGTAAAAGTGTACTCCCTTAATATAAAAATTATTAATATATCTGTATTTTAAACGATTAAATAACATTTGCCATTAAAAAGTGAATTATCAAGTAGTATTTAAATATTTAAAATTGATTAATGTTCTTTTGGTAAAGTTTGATGTTAAAATTTTATATTTTAAAATGAAATTTTAACTTAGGAAAGAACAAATTCAATTCCTTTGTCAAAAGAAAAAATTTATAATATACAATACTTCAAATTGAAATCCATGTCCATGTCTTGAACCATGCCCATGGAATTAGGTAAATATATGAATACCAAAACTACGTGCAACATTGACCAATTATAAAAAAAAGGAAAATGAAGATTATTATGAAGGTTCCTTGCACACACAATGAAAATATGGAAAGATAAAATGGAACACTCATCGTGTTTCTTCACTTGTATAAAACTATAAACAAATTTGGACATGTCGGTCCAATAGAGTCTACCATTTTCATTAAAATATGCATTTACATGTATTGTTGACTATTGTGTATACAACTAACCAAATCTTCCACCTTCATTAAACAATGCATTTATCCACTTTAAATGTTTGGGTGTTATTTAAGAGTCTTTTGATGTGACAAAAAAGTTCAACTACACCCGCTTGAACGCATTTTATAATAGGTAATTTTAAAAGTAGAGATTTATGTTTCTACACCATTTAGAGTAATCAATTTTTAGCTATGGTTGAGGTAAAAAGTAACTTATATATTTGTAAAATAAAATATTTTTTAATATATTTTAAAATATTAAGCTCCGTCAATATATTTTAAAATTTGTTAGAAGTCTCACATCGACTCGACTAGTGATAAAGTCAAGTTAGAATATATAAGTGAATACAAATTTCATTTTACATGATAGTCTTATAGGGTTGTGTTAGAATTAAAGTCTATTTTTTAGGAAAATGATACTTTGACAAAGTTTTTTGACAAACTTTGACAAAATTCGTGTGAGTCTGACATTTTAATCATTTCAACCTTATGTGCGCAAAAAGAAAATTTAATTTTAGTACTTCGACGTCAATTTTTTCAACAAAATCTTTGTTAAATAACATTTTTGTATTTTTTAACATGGTACGAGGGTTATTATTAGAGTTCATCCCAATGAGATTTGTTGTCAGTTTGTTAGACATATAGTTTTAGACATTATCGGATCACACATTAATCTCTAGTCTCATACTCAATATATACATACATATGTAGATGAAAATCTCACCTTACGAATTAAATTTAAAATTTACCTTTTAATAAAACCTCAAAAGACAACATACAAAACTTAACGACAAAAACTTGATTAAAAAAACACGTCTGAAAAATCGTCACGGCTAAAAGAAAATAAAATAAAATTCCTCTAATCAAAGTTTTAATCTATTTAAATTCAGCCACCAAAAACCATCTGGAAATCATAAAGAAAATATAGAAAATTGTAAGGAGACTTAAGAGATTTATTTAAGAAAATAAATAAAGGATGATTTTTAAAGAATGAAGAATAAAATGTTTAATGTTTAATTATATATTTTGAAAGGGATAAATTATATTAAATTAAACTTTAAATATTTATTTTTACTTTTCAAACATCTGAACACGCGAATTTAAATCACATGTCTGCTGGATATTAAAATTAAAAGTATGGTTCAGGTATTATTTCTGGACTTGAATATACACATCGTACATTTTTCACATTGTTCATGAGTTAGAAACCTTTAAAATTAGTGTTTTCTACCTAACAAGAATGCATAATTTTCATCATGATGAAAATCATACAAAGCCAAAACTTGGGTTTATATCAAACCAAGTTTTTAATACAATAAAATAATGAAGAGTACACAAGCCTCCAAAGACTTTGGCAAGTATTACATATATTAGTGATAAATATACCAGGAAGATTTGTAATCCTAAACAACTAAAAAAATTGCTTCAAAACATAAGAGAAGAAATTTGTTTAGGGTTTAAAGTTTAAAAGTAAATAAATAAACTTAATTCTTCTAAAAAATTATACAGGTTAATAATGTTTTTAATCTTAGGGCGAATCTCAATTTTGTCTAATTTAAAAAACGTATACTTCATTTTTACAAATAATATAACACAATTTTAATCCTTAAAATTTACAATTTAAGATATTTAATCAAAATTTAAAGTATATAAATCACGATTAAAATTTGTTACTAATATTTAATTTATCTTTACAAAATCAATATATAAAGTAATATTTACATTTCAATATTATCTATTGGGATTTGATTATATTAATAATTAATATAAGATACCCATTAAATTTAACAAAGATTATCTAAACAAAAATATTTCACGCTTATTTTATATTAAAGAGTGACTACTAATAAATTGTTGATGTAAGTGTTAGCAAGCTCTCTTTCTTCGATTAAGATATCAAAATCAAGTTTTAGAAGTAGAAAAATGTGATTGGAATCAAATTATTCAATAGAAATTAGTTATCAAGGGAATAAATATTTTGTATCACAAATATGGTTAACAAGTTAATCAATATTATGACTTTTGAACAGTGTGGCAAAACGAGTCAGCACGGTCCATTTTGACTCGTCCCGTCTTTGGTCAGTTAAAAACGGGTCGGGTCGGACTGACCCACCATTACGAAACGGGTTGAACACTGCAATCCATCTCGCCTCAGAGCAGGCCAATAGTCTGGCAGGTTGGCCTGCCACTTTTTTTTTAATTTTAATTTTTTTTAATTTTCTTTTAACTTTTTAAAATTTGTGTTTATGAATTTTTGTTATATATAAATGTTTATATAAATAAGTTTTTTTATTATTATTTTTAAACGAATTGGCGGCCCAAGACAGATTGAGCCATCAATTTGGCTAGTTAGGCAGGTCGGACCACAAGAGGTTGACGAGTTAAAAATTCAAACCTGGTCTGTCTTTTTTTTTTTATGGTCTGACAAGCCTGATTCAATTTGACATGTCTATTTTTGAATGAATTTTATATAAAAACTAACTTATTTTCCAATATATATATATATATATATATATATATATATATATATATATATATATATATATATATTGGAATATTGTTAATTATTAAGCAATATTAATTCATCATTTTGTGGTAGTTGAAAAAAAAACACTAATTATCCTTTTAACAACTATTTAGTCGTTATCAATTGTACGGTGCGCCAAAAAAATTACGTGTATTAGCGTATAAGTTTATGTTTTGTGTCTTGTTTTATTAACACGACTCATTTTCAAAGCTGATCCAACAATAGTAAAGAAACTTGAGTGAAGAAAAGAGAAAGCAACAATAAATTCCACTTGAAGTAAATATTGTCATGTACAGTTCCGGTCCCAATACTGGATTCTTTTAACATTAATTTTCTCTATTTCACTTTAGTTCATCAGATTCTTTTAAATTTTTGTTTTCGGTAAAGATAATAAGTTTTTTTACCACTTCTTCTATAAATTGAATGTTAACTCCTACTCTTAAAGATAAAACTATTTTGATCTTTTTATTTGACTTTAGGTCAAGAGATTTCTTCGAACTTTTATCTTCGGAAAAGAAAATAATTTTTTTTAACGGAACAAGTCTCATTCAGTAAATATTTTTTAATTTTAAACGTTTTAAAAAATTAATGCATAACCTCACAAATATTGTATATTTTATTATGTTAAATGAATAATGAATAGTAAAAAGATGTATCAAACTTTACATTTTATCATTTAATTTATATACATATACAGATGCGTGTGAGCTAGATTAAATCCCAACACTATAATTTTTATTATTTATTACGTCATTTAATAACTTTGAATATATTCTAAAAGCCTGCAGCTAGAAATATTTATTTATCGTGAAGATATTTTTTTATGTGCTGATATAAGTGTGTGAAATTATTTGAAAAGTGATGATTAAATTTAAATTATGTTTACATCATACTTTACTTAAATGTGTATGTGTAGGTTAGTTTTAGATCTCACATAGCTGCAGTTGTACATGAATGTTTAGGATAGTTAGGTGTAAACGTGATTTTTTAGCTTGATTTTAGAAAGCTTTGAGACATAAATGGTTTTTTAAATGTTTTTCTTTTTCTTTTTGTTGCTTAATATTGAGAATCGTCACCTATGATACAAACTAACAGAAATATCGAGAATCATCGCCTATGATATAGCTCACAAAATAAATAAATAAATTCTAAGAGAGGAAATTTTTTGTTTTTTTATCATTGATTAACTACCAATATGCACACAATATACATGTTAGTTATATATTGATTATATTATTAATGGTTCTTTAGTAAGTAATTGATGTAAATGTAATACTTACTAACTTATCTTATTTATTTGTATTTGTTATGTGAATATATTATTATGTTTTGACACATCATTGCCACATACTCTTGTCCCAAAATACGATAGTTCTATTTAAATAACAAATATAATTAATTTATATAACAAATACATATAGAAAAAGATAAGTTAGTAAGAATAAAAATAAATAACACAATCTCATTTAATAAATACGAAGAACACTTTAATTTACTAAATTTGATTAATATTTGTTAAAATGGAATAGGAGATTGGTTTATGATTAATTTAAATGTTTTAGGTTTAAGTAATTCTTGTTGAGAAATCAGATTTCCAACATGCTAAGACATATTAATGGTCAAATAAATATTTCTTTTATTGTTTCTATGATAAAAGGTCTTCATTAACGCATCCTAAAAGCTATTATGTATGAAAGGAATTTGCACAGAAGAAAAAAAAAAAGACGCTCTTAAAAGGTTAAAATCTTATTGTTCAAACAGTGAACTAAATAAAAGTCGGTATGAAAGGAATTTACACCGAAAAAAGAGAAAAAAAAACTCTTAAAATCAGATTAAAAAATATAAGCCTGTGATCCTCGTTAGGTTTTCATAAGTTTTATAGTTTTTACAATATTAAATATTAATTTTAACTGAGATAAAAAAAAAATTTGAATGTTCTTACAATGTTCTTCACGTGTCTAGTGTTTTTTATCTCATTTTTTTTAGGGTCGAAATATTTTTGTATTTTAATTTATGCACTTCAATTAAATTTTAATCTCATGAATCTTCAGGAGATCTTCAAAATTACTCTGAGATTCAAGTTAAACAATACGTCACAGACAATAAATACTAAAATAAGATAAAATTAGATATCATACCTTATAAGTAGTATATATTTATAATACCTGTACGAGCTATATTTTTCATAAACGTCATTTCCATCTATATTGACATATTACATTAGCCTAGATCTTCTCGTTGTCGACCTTCAACATATTTACATTTTATTTTAAAAATAAAATACTTCTAAAGTAAAACAAATTTTGGCATTTATAAAAGATGTAAACTTTTTTAATATATTTGTTAGGAATTCAAATATAAATCTAAATATCATATTAAATAAAAATAAAAAAGTAAAATATGTTATAAAACAAAAGTTTAATTAGTCGATTAGTAATTACTTTCGTTTGAAAATTTCAGTTTGATATCCATTTTTAAAAAAAGTTTCAATTTTGTCTCAACTTTTGAAAAATTGTTTCAATTAGATCCCTTCTAGAAAAAAAAAATTTATTAATGTTGTTAACTGCATGTCATGTGTTAGCCTCTGGTTTTTTAATTTTTTTTAATTTTTAATTTTTTTTAATTTTTAATTTTTTTTAATTAAAAAAAATTGTCACGTATAAGATCCATGATGTGACATGTGATATTGTCAGTGTCGTTGTCTTGATTTTAATTTAGTTTTTCACATATGTTTATTTGTTTCAATTTAGTCTGAATACTTTTTTTCAAAATAGAAAAATATTATATCTCTTTTAAGACTAAAATTATTATTTATATAAATATTATAAATATGATTTACAAAATTAAGTATTAATATTTATATTAAAGTTTAGTCATAAAAATAATGAATAACAAAATATAAAACTAATTGAAATACTTTTTTAAAAATTAAGATAAAATTAAAACTTTTTAAAAATAGATACCAAATTAAAATTTTCAAAAAAAATAGATATTATTCTATTAACTAAACCTAAAACATACTATTCTTTAATATTTGGATCGAGAATTCGAGCTCAAGTATGAGCTCGGGTTAACTTTCTTCTTATAAAGACTTAACAATATTTATTATTTAAAAAAATTCTTTTAATCTTTTAGATAACATATGTATACTCTTTCATGGTAAATATTACATATATATATATATATATATATATATTAATATGTGTATGAAAGGAATTTACAGATAGGAAAACCGTTCTCCAAACCCGATCAAACCATTGAATAAAAAAACAGTGTGAAAGGAATCAAATCAAAATTTGTGTAAACCCAAAATAAAAATTATCCACCTGTCCACGTCACCCTCACAACGAGTCAACACCGTGCGAAACCGCCACGACCCAATAATCTCCTCCGAGTCCTACTCCCTCACGCCTCCAATCCAACCATCCAAACACGCCCTTATATTTCTCCCACGCGCTTTCCCCTCTCCCTTTCCTTCTTTTCTCCTTATCCCCCGAACCTCCCTCCGAACCACCATGGACTCTCAGCGCCGCACCGTCCGCACCCTAGTCTCCAAGCTCAGCTCCGTCTCCGAAGCCGCTCGCGTCGACGCCCTCTGCCAGCTCCGCCTCATGTCCAAGCAGGACCCGCAAACCCGACCCGTAATCGCCGAAGCTGGCGCAATCCCTTACATAGCAGAAACCCTCTACTCTTCCTCTCACACTTCCCAAGAGAACGCAGCGGCCACGCTGCTCAACCTGTCCATCACGGAGAAGGAGCCTCTCATGTCGACTCGTGGCGTCCTCGACGCGATCGCGCACGTGATCTCGCATCACGCCACCACCTCTTCGCCCGCCGCCGTACAGTCCGCTGCCGCCACCATACACAGCCTCCTCTCCTCCGTCGACTCCTACCGTCCCGTCGTCGGCGCCAAGCGCGAGATCGTGTACTCTCTCGTCGATATCCTCCGTTGCCACGTGTCCTCGCCTCCGCGCACGATCAAGGACGCGCTCAAGGCGCTCTTCGCCATCGCGCTCCATCCGCTCAACCGCACCACGATGATCAACCTCGGCGTGGTTCCCGCGCTTTTTTCGCTCGTCGTGAAGGACGGTAGGGTCGGCATCGTGGAGGACGCGACGGCGGTAGTTGCGCAGGTCGCGGGATGTGAGGACGCCGCCGAGGCTTTCCGTAAGGCCTCCGGCGGCCTTGGCGTGCTCGCCGACCTCCTTGACCTTGCCACCGCTGCCAGCATGCGCACCAAGGAGAATGCCGTATCGGCGCTCCTTAATCTTGTGCGCTGCGGCGGGGAGAAGGTTGCCGCGGATGTGCGCGACGCGGTTGCGTTCGGAGCGCTGGACGGAATTAGGGACGTTAGGGACGGTGGCAGTGGCAAGGGGAGGACGAAGGCGGCCGAATTGTTGAAGGTCTTGCTCGGTGAGAGCAATGGCACTGTCGTCGATGTAGTGTTGAGTAGTGATAACTGTTCTTCGTTTGGTTCCTCGAGGAATCATGATTCGGATTGAGTTTGGTGATTCTTGTGCTGATACGGTTTCATGATTCTTTTTGTTCTTTGTAGACCGGAAATGGATTCTCTGTATTTACACATTCTTCACGCATTCGTGAATTGGAACCAATAGATGAAGATGGTTCACTTTTGGTTACATGTTTAGGATGAAACTCTGAGTGGTTCTGATTAGCTGAATGCGTGAATGCAAGGATGTGGGATTTTCCTGACCTGGGAGAATCCCGGTCGATTTAGGGTGGGTTTAGTCTAGCACATTTGGTGTACAAATTAGGTGATAAGTTTGTTTTTTTATATCATATTCTATTCATTATTATGTTATGATATGAACAATATCATGATGTGTTGTACATTTTTACAGTGTTGAGTTATGGGTAACAGCTTTCAGGTTATTTAGTTCTGCCTTTTGTTCTTTTCATTGGTTTTGATTTGGATTTGAGTTTTAGCCATTAATCTGTTAAACTAATGATTAGTGAAGGTTGCATATGATGTGTAAGGACTGAGGGCATCTCAAAGTACATCAGCTAAGTGCACTTGGTGGTAAATACAGTGACTTTGGTTCTATCTCTGATAATTTAGATGCAACTGTTAGCAGTCATGTGCATGCTGTAAGGTGATTTATTTTGCAGCTGGGTGGGTGTGATCAATTGGTTGTTGATGAAAGAGTGTAGCTTTGATCTAGTGGTAATAGAAGCCAAAAACGAAGGTTGGTCTGTACTGCAGCAATAGTTGTAATAGTCCTATTTATAGATTCATTCCCCATTTGCATCACATTTTCTGTGTTTTTATTTTCACACTTTATGTTTATTATGTTCCTCTTCACTGGAAGGTTTTTTTTTTCCTGGCTTTGATGTTGTATGCTAAGTGCATTCTGTGATAGAAAAAGAAAATGGAGGTGGGGCGTAGAGAACATGAAGTAGGTGGAGTCTTTTTTTTGTTAATGGATTAGTCTCATTGAAAATTAAAGCGTATACCCGTTTGAATATGGGAAGATCTTCTTAGTTGTGATCTTCTGTGATTTAAGTAAGAATATATAGTCAATATTTATGTTGGTTAGATTAAAAGTTTATTCAGCAAGTTCAGTTCTGTTCACTGTGACTGTGCACTAACATAAGCACCAGTCTATTGTAACATGCAGCGTGGTTCACTCAATCTGCCTTTCATTCTGGACTTTAAATTCTTTACTTCTATTGCAGTGGCGTGTTTATTTTTTCTTTTCTAATTTTCCAAATTTCTAAGAGTCTCGAGGAAACTTAATCTAATTTGCAACCTGATTTATAATAGACACAAAGCACATGTTTTTAGTTCACATCTGATTTGGCATTTTTAAAGAGTTGTTGTTGTTGCTGTTGCTTTGCTTTGCTGCACCTGAACAATGATGTTGCTAAACCTGTCAGCAGAATTCTATATTGTTTAAAAGTATTTAGACTTACTGATGGAGAAAGATTAGCTATTACTGAATATAAAATTATTACTGGTGGCTTCCATAACATGCCAACCTTGATTCTATGAATCTTCCTCAGTTTAAATATTTTTGTTGCACCTACCTATTGTGTCATTTGAATGGGAATTGAGGATTAGATATCTGTGTGAACCTTTTCTTTCTGTACAAGTATTACATTGCAAGATGTATAAGTTTTGCTTTGAATGGCAGATGTGTAGAAGAAATAACCATCTGTATTCAAACTTACGAATTGCTGTTACCTTTTTCATCTTTCCGATTTCTTTTGGTTCAACTCTGACTATAGGAGTGGTTGTGTAATAGTTGCATTTTTTTAACCTTTAGTAAACGCCCAGATTAATTTTCACATATTGTTTTGTTTTAAGAAAACATTATTAATATTGGTTTACTTCACGCATAAATGACTTTTTGGTCCGTTGTAAATGTGAAGATTTTTCATATGTAATTTTGTTCCTGATTTGATCATTGATACAAATTTTATTTCTGTTTCAATCATGTATAAAATTTTTATTTTTGTTTTGATCATCAATAAATTTTGTTTTAATTTATGATTTGCTTATGAATGAAATTTCTGATTATATAATGATTATTGATAAAAGCTTATTTTTATTTTGATCTTTAGGATTTACAGAAATTTGGAAAGTGATGAGATGATTTATTTATTGCGAGATATCATCAATTAAGAACTCTATGTTTTATATATATTGTCTTTATTAATTTTTGTGTGTTTTTCATTTGGCTCACGGAACTTTTTTTTTTCTGGTCTTCAATATGTTTCTGTTCTAGTGTTTTTGTTGCTTATTGATTATTTTTACAGTGATGTAATCTTTTTTTCAGTTAAGGCTTGTATCTTTTATTTGTTTGTATAATGTTGAAAGAAAGAAAGAAAGGATCATAAACTTAACTGAAGGAAAACAACATTTGTGTCATATGACTAGGGATGATAAGGATGATAATGTGGGCATTCTCATCCGTTTGTCTTGCGGTTGAAAATATGGGAATGTCCCGCATTGGTATTGGTTCATGGGTCTGCATGTTGGTTCGTTTTTCTTGAGTAATTAAATGTTTTTATTTAGTATGAATTTGTGGTCAAAATTTAATCGTCAATCTCACATATGTATATTATCATATATAAAGTGTCAATTGGAATGAATAAATTATATGGTTAAATATGTTTTTGATCTTTTAACTTTTAGTAAAAATTGGAATTAATTTTTCGAAACTTTGGATTAATTTAGTTCTCTAACTTTAGAAACACATGAATTTAGTCATTTTAAGCGAATTTTGTTAAATTTATTTAACATTTCAAAGATATTTCATGATAGTTTTTGAGTTAACATTAAAATTAAAATATATTAAACGATGAAAACAACTTAAATATTATAATAAAATATACTTCAGACGTCAAATAAATTTAATAAAAGTTGGCTAAAATGATTAAATCCATGCATTTCTAAATATGAGGAAATAAATTGATCCAAAGTTTTGAAGAAGGATTAATTTTAATTTTTATTATAAATTAAGGGTCCAAAAACATATTTAACTCTAAATTGTATATATAACTTCAAATAATATAAAAAAAAGAACATGTACAAAAATTTATGCGGACAAGCAGATTAGCCTTTCTCGCCCCTCGGGTCCATGCAACTCCTGCATGTCAACCCGCTATGTGCTTTTCACAATGGGATAACGTACTCATTTGCATGACCTATTCTGCATTATCATCTTATATGTGACTATTTATTTTAAAATTTAGAAAATAAAAAACATAATCAAACTTATTCATTAAGAAATTAGAAAATGAATTATCTTGTTTATTGGATGATTAATTTAGAATTTTATTTTTCTCTTTCTCTTTTTAATATAATTTTAAAGTCCATTTAAATGCACATGTATCCATTGTCCTTTACAAATACCCTACTTTTTAAGCCCCTTTTACCATTATATAAATGAAAATGAAAAACAACGCCTAAGTGTGTTTTTCTTATTATTTTCTGTTTTTCTAAATGCAGAAAAATGATTATTCTTGCAAGGTTCATAAGACCACACGAAACCATTTCTTGTTTGCTGTGTTATTCGGTTCTTCTTCATCATGTGCTATAATTCTTCTTTTTTATTCTCGATAAGCTCAAATTATCAAGGTTATTACCGCATGATAAGTTCACATTAAGAGTTAGTTGAAAAGTTTTGTAAATCTTACCTATTTATAAGCCTTTACATGCGTGGACCAAATAAATGAGTTCATTTCCTTTAATAAAAAATAAAGATATAAAATAAATATTTTTCATAATTTTATCATAGGTAAATTTTTATTGAAGGAATTTTTATTATTGTAGTTATTTAATTAAATTTTAAAAAATAATTATAAAATTTAAAAAATAAAATAATAAAATAATTTAAATTAATAAAAATAAAATTGATGAAATATATACATCAAAAATTGTTATGAGACGGTTATAGAAATTAATCATCTTTATTAATAGGTTTATATATAAATTTAAATGTAATATTTTTATATAAATTATATAATATTTAACTACATATATAGAATAAATATATGTTATATATGTTTTGGGGACATGGTGATGGTATATGTTTATTTAAAAAAACTTGAGTGTAGATATATTACTTAACCTAACATCGCGTATAAGTTCAATTTTCCTTTTTTTTTTTCTTTATCAAGGATCATATTCCTTTAAAATTGTTTTCATTTATCTGTCTTTGAAGTTAATTTAAAACAATACATGCTTATCATACAAGTAAAATTAAAAAAAATAAACTATATTTATTTGAAGTAAAATTGAAAAATAATAAAATAAAATTCTCATAATTATTCTCATTTTAAAATATATTGTATTCATTAAAACGTAAAAGTCTTAAAAATTAGTTGAAAAAAATGGTCATCCTCGTTGCATTTCTTGGTTTATATGTACTATTTAATATTTTTCACTCTTTTCTCTATCACTCAGAATAAAGAGAAAGTAAAATATAATCTTAAAATATTGTTTGATTAAAGTTATGACATATAATAAATTTTGATAATAACTTTAAAATTAAAAGCTAAATCATATGTTGCATAATGATCAATTAGAAACTGTGGTCGATTAATGACCAATGATTCTATCTGTCACATGAACCCTTTTCACTAATTACTATTATTATTTCTATAATTTCCTAACATTGTCAACACTTTTCTCTTTTCTTTTTAATGTGTTTTCAAGCATCACTTTTGTAATGAAAAAAAAAAGAAGCAACCAAAGAAAACCTTTACTACATTTCTATAATATGTTTGAAACAAAATAAACTATATATATATATATATATGTATATATATATATATATATATATGTATATATACATATATATATGTATATATATATATATATATGTATATATACATATATATGTATATATACATATATATATATATATATATATATATATGTATATATATATATATATATGTATATATATATATATATATATATATACATATATATATGTATATATATGTATATATATATATATATATATATATATATGTATATATATATATATGTATATATATATATATATACATATATATATATATATATATATATATATATATAGTTTAGCAATGCAACTCACATAAAACTTAGACAAATACCGTATCGGAAATCGCAAAGAGATATTTGTGAGTTAAATTTGTAAAAGATTGAATTTGAGTTGAATAGATACTTATAAACAATTTCAATGAACTTTTTCATATACAAAACATTTATACCCAAAAATGAGGTAATATAATATAATAATAATAATAAACATACTATATATTTTTTATGATAGTTTTTTTTTTCTTTATTTTCTACAAATGTTTACTCATTTAAACAAGCAAATAAAATTAAGCTTGTCTTTTTTTTTTCTCTTATTCCTATGTATTCAAATAATATTTATTTTTCATTTTATTTTTTATTCTACACATGACATTTATTTTTAATCTTTTTATGTTTTTTTTTGTATTCAAATTAAAAGGATACGCGTGTTTATATTTTCAGTAACACTTTCTATACAAATAATTAAAACTGTACAAAAGAAATTAATTTAAAGCATTTGTAAAATACAAATTCTGTATAGTAAAACAATAGAACGTAACAATGTGTTAAATAATTAAAAGGCTGGAATAGCTCAGTTGGTTAGAGCGTGTGGCTGTTAACCACAAGGTCGGAGGTTCAAACCCTCCTTCTAGCGTTTTTATTTTTTTCATATTTTTTTTTCATATTTTTTTTTTCATATTTTTTTTCCATATTTATTTTTGAAAATTTTATGATATAATCATCTTATATTATATTCTATGATATAACCATTTTATGTTGTTAAAATTTTATATTGTTTGGGCGGTAAAAGAATTATTTGAAGAACTATATAAACATAAATACCTTATTTAACACTTTAACATAATTCAAAACAAATTTTTCAATTTTCAACGCATATTCCAAATTATTTAATTTACTATATTTTTTAAAAATATCATAAACTAAAAAACTATTTTGAATATGTATTTAAAGAAATAGAAAGTTTTTAATTACATAATAATTTATAGATAAATGAAAGTTAAAAATTTATATTCTTAAATTCAAAATGTTGTTACGTATTTAATACATAATATATTCCAATAAATAACAATAAAATATAAAGCATGAGGGAAAATAATATAGTTTATATTTATATAGTATATAAGATCATATTTGAATCATTGGAAAGATATTTGATCGAAATATTATTTATTAACAGCTGGAAGTGTATATATAACAGCTGTAATACCAGAAGAATATTTCTTTGCACAAAAATATTGTATACAGAACCTCCCAAAATAGAAACATGATATTAGAGAGTAAGAAATATTAAAAGATAAATAAAAATGGATATTTATAGTTATGTGCTTTCATATTTATATTAACACTTCATTTCAAAAATATTTTTTATTAGACTATGTTCACTAAATAAATATTCAGTTATCATTTTTCAAACTATAAGACTCACATAAATTAATTTTAACTCAATTTACATAAAATAAATAAATAAATAAAATCTAACTTTCTATTATTAGCTGGATGGGTTAATTATGTTTTTCGTCCCTCAACTATTGCTAATTTTTTGTTTTAGTCCCTCACCTAATGTTTGCACTATTTTAGTACCTGACATTTTGAATTGGATGAAATTAGTCCTCAATTTTAAACTCCGTTAATTTCATGTGACATCTGTCAAACGGAATGACACGTGAGGATCCCATTTTCAGTTGACTTAAAATTTTTTTTGGATGTGGTTATTTTTTTGGAAACATGTGAGGGTTTTTTACGCGCGCACTGCTCCACCACTGGCACTGCCATGGTTCCTTCTTCCTCAAAGTCTATGGCTACCACATACAACCACCGCAACACCCACTACAGGGGCGCCTCGCCGGCGTTGGCAGCGGGCCTCCTTCTTCGATTTCTCTCTTTTACGCTCATTCTCCAGAAGAAGAAGAATGTGGACGCGGATACTTGCACGAGTAACACGCCGTAGCTGGTGCTCGTAACTGCTCATCAATTCACCAACGCATCTCTAAACCTAGCTTTTCCAAAATTCCCAAAACAAGTTTCCCCAAATTCTCAACAACCCTCAATTTTTCTCCGCTGATTCCATACTCACCCTCGATGATGAGCTCTCATCGGATTCTTCAGAAAATGGCAGTGACAGACATCGTGCAGAAGAAGGAGACACTTACGCAGAAGGAGACGCGTACGATGCAGAGGGAGACAAGTACGAGGTTGATGTGGACAAGTTGGAGAGTGTGTCGCGTCTTCTTCAAACCAGTGTTGATGGGTCCTTTGAGTCGTGTGGCAATGGAGAAAGAGAAACGACCACCGATGAATTGGAGAAGGAGTCGATGGCGACTGGAACGTCGACGACGAACTCGGTGTAGTAGAGGGCGGAGAGGAAGGCGGAGAAGCTGGAGGCCAACAAACTTGTGTGCCAAAATCCTCATCTGTGGTGCCCATGTTCTCCACACCAATCCCTTTCCTGAGTTATTCACAAGCAGATCCTGCAACTCAACGTTAGAGGTGTTTTGCTTTTTCAGAACCCAGAAAAAGGGTGCAAAGTCGTATATTACCCAATGGGGTTTGCATCTCTCCAGAAACTTGGTCAAAGTTGTTGAAGACCATCAAAAGCCTGTTTGAGGTATGGAATGAGGTGGTAAGGAACGTCCACTGTGGCCTCTGCATTTTCTGGGAGTTTGTCAACACGGGGCAGTGGCAGTTCTATCAGATCCACCAAGTGTTGCAAGTTTTCAAGCACTTTGGGTAGGCGATGGATATTTCTAGGTGTGGAAACGAAAGAAATTTTGTGACCCTTTTGAGCTATGAGTTTTGCAAGCTGAAAAAAGGGGCCTAAGTGTCCAAATGCTAACCATGGAAACACCACAATGTGAAGCTCCTCACGCTGCTCCGCCATGGATATGCTTCAGATTAAGAATGAATGTGTGGCTTGAAGTTCTTTACCTTGGGTTATCATGAATGGTTGTTATTGGGATTTGTGTACTTTTGTTTGTTTCCTGCTTGTAACATCCTGCAATCAGTGAGTGACCCACGGATAACATCGGAACTTCTCTTTTTAAAATTACTCGATTTGATAAAAAAGAGAATAGTAATCTTCTCGAAGAAAGCCGAGAATCTTGGATTTTCTTTAGGCAAAACTCCATATGCCATAGAATTCTTATCATCTTTCAACACCCTTCCGGTTATCATGAGAACCCCTCCACATCACGGAGGAGGCAAACCAAAAGAGAGAAATCGAAGGAGGAGGCTCGCTGCCAACGCGGTGAGGCGCGCCTGTAGTGGGTGTTGCAGTGGTTGTCTGTGGTGGCCATAGACTTTGAGGAAGAAGGAACCATGGCAGTGCCAGTGGTGGAGCAGTGCGCGCGTAAAAAACCCTCACATGTTTCCAAAAAAATAACCACATCCAAAAAAATTTTAAGTCAGCTGAAAATGGAATCCTCACGTGTCATTCCGTTTGACAGATGTCACATGAAATTAACGGAGTTTAAAATTGAGGACTAATTTCATCCAATTCAAAATGTCAGGTACTAAAATAGTGCAAACGTTAGGTGAGGGACTAAAACCAAAAATTAGCAATAGTTGAGGGACGAAAAACATAATTAACCCTAGCTGGATCTATATCAATTCAAAGACTGACACAGACTGATCACATTAACTGATGCAAAAATAGATTTTAATAATAGTGACTGGTATAAAAAAATGGTGATAGAAAGGAAGCATAATAAAACAAATGTGTTACTATTACTCTTTTAAAATAATTTAGCAATATCATGATGATAAATTCAAAACCTATGATTTGTAAATAATATTTTAGAAGAAAAAAAAAGCTAAGTTATTGTTGGGTAAATTTTCATCTTAGAAATTACAAATATATAACTTGTACCTAGAACTTCATATTACTAACATTGAATTATTGTTTTAGACCTTCAATAATGTTTCACCATGTACATGTCAGAGATAAGGAAAGAGTGTTCATCTTATTTGCTCAAACAATTGCAAGAAGTTTAGGTTTTTAAGAGTTTTTTCCTTCACTTTATATGTGTTTTTAATAATTAGTTATATGTAGTTTGACTTTGATAATTGTACTATTAATTTCGTAAGTTAAAAGACATAATTTGTTCTGGACTTTTTATGGATTTCGGGAGTTGGTTTTATGCAAAAACAAAATGAATACTAAAAAAAAAACTACAAATTTACATTTGACTATGCATTAACAAATGTAAACTTATGTCTGACTGTGTATTAAAATTTATGTCTGATACACAATATCAAACGTAAATTTTGACGCATGATTTCTTGACAAATGTTATGTCTGGTTAGAGTCCACCACATGTAACTTCACATTTGTTCTCTTGGGTCAAACATAAATTCACGTCTGATTTTTAGTTGAACGTAAATTTACGACTATTGTTACTATGTCTGACCTGAACCAGACAAGAAAACTAAAAAATGCTGGACATAAAAGACTTTCTTGTGTTAGTGCCACTTAGTTGGTAATTGGGATTAAATTTTTTTAAAACAAGTGTTCCCAAATACTTTTTAAATAGTAACTTATATTTTTTAAAACAAGGTAGAATTTATGCATTGAAATAAATAAAATATTTTATTTTTTAAATAATCTGATTAGAAAAATACATATAGAAAATCTAAAATTTGCCCTTTTTTTTTTCAAAAATATATTTCAAAAGAATTTCAAAATTACTTGCAAGGTTGAAATGACCGACGAGTCTGAAAGTGTAAGATCCTCTTTCGAAGAGAGAGTTTTCACCCCTATTTTTTCTCTAAACTTTTGTTAAAAATGAGAATTTTGAAAGCCTTTTTTTTCCTTTTCAATGGCTAAAAAGCATAGAATATGATCGGATACCAAACACCCAGAGTCAATGTATTCGACTGACGTATACCCATCTTTAACCCTAGAAAAACCTATGTTTAACCCTCGTCAAAAAAAAAGTCGTTTCGCACACCATTCGATAATCATTTGGTGAAAAAGTTAAAAGAAAATGAAAACTTTTGTCTTTATAAAGAAAAAAAAAATAGTAAATAATATTAAATGAGTGTAAAAAAATTATAGATATCAAATTATTATTGTATTTAAAAAAAATCTAGAAAAATATTTGGAGAGTTATTATGAGTTAAATATGTTTTTGATCATTTAATTTTTAGTAAAAATTAAAATGAGTCATTCTTCTAAACTCTTATCTAATTTAGTCCATAACTTTATAAATACGTGTATTTAGTCATTTTAATCAAATTTTGTTAAATTTATTTAATGTTTCACATGCGTTTCATGATAGCATTTGAGTTGTTTATACCGTTCGATATATTTTCGCTTCAATTTTAGCTGAAAAACATATTTGAAACGTCAAATAAATTTAACAAAATTTGGATAAAAGAACTAAATTCATAATTAAAAGATTAAAAAAATTAAATTTATATATTTCTAAAATGAATGAACAAAATTAGATTAAAATTTCGAAGAGAAATTAATTTTAATTTTTAAGTAAAAGTTAAGAAGATCAAACGGATAAAAGAATGAATCCAATGGCTTAGGTTTTGTCTTGGTGTGGCCTACTATGATTCCTTACGACTATGGGCAACGAGAGTCGTTATTAAGAAGGCATTAGGGCGTAACTTTAGGGGTAGTGGGTGTGTGTGCATCACCAAAAGCCCTTTCAAAAGACACATTAAAGGAGCATAAAAGCATATGCATACGTGAGAGAGACAAAGAGAAGGAAAAGTGAGAAGAACCAAAGCTACTCATTTTTTTAGTGAACCTTGCACATTGGCCGGTGCTCATCATGGGATCAACACTTTCCAATATACTCTTTATATTATTAACGTTTTTTTCAAACGTTTTTTTTACCATGTTTATTACCATTTAAACGAGTTAATATATAAATGAATAACTCATCAATTATTTTTGTCCTAAGAAAAGATTTTATGTATATAAATAAAAAAATGATTTTTTAATAACTAAATTGTGATAAATTTATCTTATGACTAGTCCGATATCGATTAGAACAAAATGTCCAAAAAGGTTTTAACATGATTATGATATTATGTTAGAAAGTATGTTTTAAGCCTAACTCAATCCCATAAAACTGGTTTGTAAAGTGAGGATTACACTCACTTATATATTAGAATAATGATATTTTATCTACTAAATTTTAACAATTTTCTCTTACAACATGAGGTGTCATATTCTAAGTTGTTTTGGAATATTGAGAATAAAAAAATGAAAAACTAGTGACTGAAAAAAATGTCATCCAAGATTGTAAGAGAAAATTGTCAAAACTTAGTAGTCAAAAAGTCATTTTCCTATATACTATGAATTGGCTTTATCACTAGTGTTAGAAGTGGGTTTTTGTTGGAGGATAATGATATTCCAACAAAAATATTTGACAAGAATTTGACACAGCTGACGTGTCACGGTTTTTTTTAATTTTTTAAAAAATAAAAACGTTAGTCGCACGTGCAGCAGCGGAGAGAAGGAAAAGTTAAATGACCTTTTAGAGAGAGAAAGTTAAGAGAAAAAGAGGGGGAAGTAGGGTCCGTTCTGCAGTTTCATTGTGAAGAGAGAGAATTCGAAAGTGAGGCGGTCGGAGTTGTGGGTGCAGTGGGTCAGCGATTCCGGCAACCATTTCGCCGGTGAGAAGGTGGAAGGTCGTTGTCGAGGAAACCGAAGACCCCATCCGCAGCATCCAGAAGACGGCGGTTTTGAAGTGGGTAGGGTATTTGGAATTGTAAGTGGACGCTGCTCGGTCGGCGGCAACCGTGTGCTGGTGGTGTGTGTTGCATTGTAAGTTTTTTTTGCTCCCATTTCACATTTGCTTAATGTGTTGGTTGATGATGAAGTTTTTCTCTAAATCGTAAAGTTATGTTTTTTTTTTGGGAATAAGTTGGTATTCTCCATGTTCGTTATTGATGTTGTTGGGGAAAAGTGAATTGGTGGTGTTAGGGTGAATGTTGTGTATTTTTGAGAACCGTTTTTTGTCTTTGCGTGTTGTCTGTGATAGAGGTTTAGGTAGTTGTAAATTTAGAGGAAACCCCATGTTTTCTAAGTCCGTATGTGTGTCGTCGTTTGTTGTTGTCTGTATTGTGAAATATTTTTGCCGTTTCGTCATTTGTATTTGATTTCTATGGTATCCACAGTCGGAGGTTAAAAATGTGAGTGTCATGAACCATGTCAGGTATTCCGTGTTGTGTAAGAAATACATTCTGCTTTGTGATTACATCCCCATAATGTTGGTTTGGCTACTTTAGAGTTGTCCTTCGTGTGGCAGTTTCATTATTGTCATTAAACTTTTGCAGTAGATAAGCATGATTGTTGGCCATTACCAAAAGAAGAAGACAAAAATATTATGTGCAACCTTTGAATATCATCTTCTTTTCAGGTTGTTTGAGGGTTACTGAAAGATCCTTTGTCCATGAAAACGTATTGGCCGGTGTAGTACGTCATCACAAAGTTATGGATGGTGAATGTGGATTGAATGAGAAGGTATTTTCATGTTGTATTTTGTACACTGCGTTGACAGGAATTTTTTGTTTAAATGTGAATGAAGTATTAATTTATGAAATTATTTTGAAAGTTAGGCTCGCTTGCGTACTTTTTGTCAGACAAAGTGGATTGGGGAAATGAATGGGATAATCTTAGATCGGCATCGCGAAAGGATTCAGGGTACACCATTCAAATGGTGTTTGGACATGCAAGAACCATTAAAGATATGTAACCCTCTTTTGCTTGAGTTATTGAAGCGTTGGCTACCTGCTCAGGAATCATTTCGTGTCATGCAACGGTCAATTCCTTTTACTTGTGCTGACATTTGCATGTCTTTAGGGTTGTCGGTTGTTGGGTTAGATGTTGATTTTGATAAAACTGTTTGTGGGGTAGTGGGTGGACTTTTGCAAGACAAAATAGTAACCGTTAAAACCATTATTGAAATGATTAAGAGTTTGGTAGGTAGTGATTCTAATGAAGTTGATAACGTTTGTCGTTTGTACATATTTGTTTGTTTTGCTGTGTTTTACTTCCCTAGAAATTCAAAAACAATCAGTAACATACCGTGTAGTGTTTTAGATGATATAGATGGGCTGTCCAATTACAATTGGGGTAAGACAGTTCATAGTTTTTTAGTTAAAAGTTTAAGTCGGGGTTTTCTGGCACTTGGGCAGACAGAGCTTTGCTTAAGTGGTGCCGCACAAGTGTTGCAGGTACACTAAACTTCATTTACTCAATTATGTTGATCTGTTGAATGATTAATATGTAATAATGCATCATGTTGTTTTTTGTAGATTTGGGCTGTAGAAAGACTTTCATTGGGTGGCCCAGAATTGCAGTTAATTTTTCCGAGAATATTGGCGTGGCCGGAAGTTCACTTCAAGTCAAGACGGATTGAGAAGTTGTTCCAGGAGAGCAAAGTACTATTTGTTTTGAACAATTTGTTCTTCATACCATATTTTTTATTTTTCTGAAACAATAATTGTATTCTGTGCATATTGGTTAGATATGTGTGGACTGGAGGCTAAGAGAAGAAGACAAGGAAAATATTATGATTCGTGAAGCGTTGCAACTTGGTGACGAACCAAAGTCTGAAAAATCCCATGTGGATATCAAGTTGGCTTCCACAAAAGTTCTGCTGCAGAGGCTGAGAACCCATAGAACACGGCTACGCATGATGAAGGATGAAATGACTCTGATGCGCGAAGAGATAGCATTGCGATGTGATGGTGGAATTGACAAGGGTGCGCAACAAGGGCAGGACAACGACGGTGATGAGGTGGAGGTGGAGGTGGAGGTGGAGGTTGGAAAGCGTGACACTGATGAACAAGTTCCTGCTGATGATGGAAATGTCGTTGAAGGAAGTAGTGGTGGTGATGTGGGGAGTGGCCTTGATATGAACCGTCCATCCCATGGAGGCATTTCTGATGAAGTTGAACCGCTTCAAGCCATAGTTCCCTATGTTCCGCAACAGCCTCAAATGACTCAATTTAAAGTTGATTACATTAAGTTGTATAGCAGTATTACAGTTTTCGGTGTACCAAACAGGTATTAGTTATATTTGTGTGTATTACAGTAGTTATTTGGTGATTTTTTAAATTTAGACATTTAATAACGAAACTGTTATTGCAGGGTGGTTTGCAACATCAATGGGCAAATTCTGGGCACGAATGAGTGTTGGGGTTTTGGTCCTGGAAAGAAGGTGGACAATATGGTAATAAGCTTGTTCATTACATTTCAATCCGACAATTACACGTCACGATTGTTAATACATACTATTTTGTAGGCTGTTCTATTTGCTGCGAGCACAATGATGTTCTTTGAACGACGTCGATATGGTCATGTCAAGAGAATACATTTCAATCCTTTGTATACGGTAAATAGAATGTTTGTTTAATTTGGTATGTTGTTTCAGATTATTTATAATGTATTCATGTATGTTAATAATGTAGACCCATGTACTGACTGACTCACGGATGATGATTGTTAAGAGACGTCAATGGACATTGAGAGACTACGGTGCCTACTTTCGTGCAGGCCTTATTGTGTTGGAGGACATTTTGTCTGCTGATTTTGTGAGATTTAATATTTAGGATGTTTTGAATTTTTTTGTTAGTGTTTGTAACTTAATTGATAGTAGTGATATTTTTTTGTAGTTGTTTGCTCCAATTGTGAATGACGATCATTGGTGGTGTTATGTCGTCAATTGTAAAGAGAAGAAGTTGTACGTGCTTGATTCGATAGGCCATTCCAACAAAAGTCGCAGAAGAATAGACAACGCAGTTGTAAGATTACAATATTGTGAAATTTGTTCTGTTTAGGTTGTCACATATAAGTAGTTTTGTAACTTAATGGGTCGGTATTATTCTGACACTGTAGGCTCGTAATATGGGATTACTTTTTGGGATGTTGATGAAGTGTTCGGAAGATGACTACCCAAAATTTGAAGTTCACTGCCACATAACTCCCATTCAACCGAACTTGTGAGTTTATCCTTTGTTGTTTAATTGCACTGCAGTTTGGTGATGAAGTGTCCTTATTTACATATATTTGTTTTGTTGTTTAGATACGATTGTGGCATTATTGTTCTTCAAATGATGGAGTTGTGGGACGGTGAGAAGAAATTTGATGGCAATACCATGCCTAATTACACTAATGTAAGTTGTGGTTAGTACAGGAATTTGTATTATAAATGTTGTTCAAGATTGATGTATTTTCATTGACATAATTGTGAGTTCTTGTGCAGGAACAACTTCAACTGATTAGACAGCAATACATTTGGCGTTGGATCCTAGATGTTGACAATATCTACAGGCAAGAAGTCCTGCAGTACTACAACGCGCTTTTATAGAACATAGGTCTGCATTGAAAAGGATGGGTGGTATAATGTACGCCATGAACTTTTGTAACATTTTTTGGGAAGGTAATTAAGTTGTTGTACATATGAACTTGTAGAGTGAATGAGAACACAATCCTACCCTGTTGATTGATAGTTGTATAGGTGTTTTAAAACATTAAGGTCTACTGTTAACAGTCTTTTTCAATTAATGAATGTTGTGTAGTTGAATGAATAGTGTGAATGAGTATTTTAATTTTGTAATATGTTGTTTATATTGTGGGATGACCACAAGGACCGACATAGTTCAATTAATACTGTTTATGCTGCACCTACCAATAATTTTATGTTGTGGAATGTGTTCATGAGAATTGTATCTCAGCTTACAACAGCAGCTTGAAATGGTTATGAGTTATGAGTTATTGGAATATATGTGTGAGGACATTGAATATTATTGACATTAAAAACTTTTTTGCTGTTACTCCCCACATATGTATGTATAGGTGCCCATATATGGTTCAACAGTCTTTTACCCGTTTATGCTGTTGACAATGCACAAAATTAATCCAATGCAATGAATAGTACTGTACTGGACTTCGTGATTAACGTTGTGATTGGTCGAGTAACGCGATTGATTAATAGTTTTGATTCAACGTTGAAGTAATATACAAAGATTTCCACTATACTCCCCACATAGGGGCAAGTTACTCCCCATTTCTTGTTAGAACTTTGTACTTGGGGTCCATGGAGGCGCAGCAAGACTGTTAAAGTTCGAAAGAGATAACTTAAGAATAGTGTGTAGTGAATATTGAAGCAGTGTTACAAAAGTTGTGCTGTACTCCCCACTTAGGCTCGCCCAACTCCCCGCTTTTGGCACAGGCATAAATTGTGTTGGTCTATAAATTGAATCAAATTAATTTCAGAATGGGTAACGCTCAAGTCACGCAGAGGAATTTAGTTGTTATCAAATGAAATTGGTATAAGGGTTGAACAACTTTTTTTTCCCGTTGTTGTCCACGTCCTGCACTTGTGTTCAGAAAAGTATGCCTGAACTCCCCAGTTACAGCTTCCTTGGTCCCCACATAGTCCTGGTGTGGTATTGGTATTGTGTGCTCATATGAAATCCACCCACTTGCGGTCATTGAATTTTGTTGGTGTATTAGACGTTGTGGGTGCGCAGGAACACTGTTAAAGTTCGATAGAGATAACTTAAGAATAGTCTTTCGTGAATATGGAAGCAGTGTTACAAAAGTGCTTTTTTGTCGACCTTCTATTAGTGGGTTAAAATTTTTATTTTTTTTCTGATGTTGTCGTACGTTGTTAGGTAATGGAACCCTGGCAAGGACTTGATGTTGAAGAACAGGATTTGGAGTCATTCGTGAAAAGAGGCAACTCATCAAGAACACTGATTCCAGGACCTGCGGGAAATGTGCAAGCAGCAATGATCAATCGGGACGATGAAGAAGCTGCAAGCACTCAGCAATTTGCTCGTGACATTGCCTCCGCAACTTACGAACGAGATTTCAAATCCAATCCATGGTTATGGGCAAAACAGTTCATAAAATTCCATGGTATTCCGTGACTGATAATTTTAGATATGTCCAACGTGCTAGTTAACGAATGACATTTGGGTGAAAAACTTGTTTTCTGCAGGGCTACTGAAGGAAGGCAAAATTGAAAATGCAACCCAGTTAGGAAGTTGCAAATGCACAACCATTCTTCCGTTTGTGGCATGCATTGTCAAACAATGTAAGCCTAATGGGCTAGGAGATATGCAAATATCTATTAAGGTAACCGTACAAAACACACATTTGGTATTCTTGGTTCAGGACATACTTCAATTAATATTTTTACTTAAACCAACAATAGGATACCAGTGCGACGGTGTGGGCAAGTGTCCATAGGAAGGTCCTGCTCAATCCAGAATTCGGACAAAACCTGACAGTGGGGGCTGTTTTGCTGTTGCACACAGTACGAACATATGTTGCCAACCTTAAACAGTTAATCGTATTCATGTTTCAACATTCTATAACATCATGTGGCTAAGTTTAACACTTCTTGTAATAGGTTGCAGCATTCAGTCCCCGTCCCCGACTTTGCTATGTCAACATTACAGCACGCAACATTGTGAAGGTCTGAATCACACTCTTAAACATTGCCAACGAGATACTGTTATTTTTTCCCCAAACGTTGACTTGGTATGCATTTTGTTACTCTGTGGTACTAGATCTTCAAGGCAGATATATGTCAACCAACGGATGAGCTTATCCATGCGACTAAAAGGCCTGACATTGTACTCCCCCCATGCATGGATCCAAACATTGATCAGTTATTGCGAAAACTTGTAAAACCCCCAATGGTCACCAACAACACTGACCATGGCCAAGGGTCTTCTGCCAATGATGGTACCTCCTCAAGCACTAACGATGCGCACACAAATGATCCATGAATATATGTTACAAATTACATGGTTGTGGTGCGTAGTATGTAATTTCCTTTATTTCAAGTTTTGCTGCTTAGTACTCTTCATATGTTGGTCGTTTCAAGTTGTGGTGCGTAGTTTTGTGTGTGTATAGTTTTGCTGCTTAGTACTGTTCGTATGTTGGTCGTTTCAAGACTTCAGGTGATTTATTCACAACTATGTTAATCATCATTCTACATAGTAGCGCAAACGTATGTGGGAATATGCAATACAGTTTATGTATAAGAAGTTCCAGTCCAATGTTATCTTCTATCAACACTCATTTTCTAATTCGGAATATAATTATGTGTTCATCCCTGATTCAAATGGGGAGTAAGGACAATATATGTGGGGAGTTACGTATATATTTTTATCTGTTGATCCCGCATTCAACCTAAGTTCAGTTATAAACTCATCTTCATTAATATTTCAGTCATCTAAGGCCACCCCAAGAATTCTCCCATTCAAGCAATGGGATGTTTCGCAAACTGAAACGAAATATCACGTGTCACACCTAAGTGGGGAGTAAGGACAGCCTATGTGGGGAGTTACGTGTTTTTTTTTTGTATGCATCCCTGATTGAGGTGAAGTTGAAGTGTCTAGTCATTTTCATTAAAATGTTAGTCAGGAAAGCCATTCCCAAGTTATAACCACTCACGCAAATGGAGTGTTTCGCAAACACAAACCAATTATCGCATATAAAAACCAAGTGGGGAGTAAGGACAACATATGTGGGGAGTTACGTATATATTTTTATCTCTTCATCCCGCATTCAACCTAAGATCAGTTATAAACTCATCTTCATTAAGATTTCAGTCATCAAAGGCCACCCCAAGTTTTCTCCCATTCAAGCAATGGGATGTTTCGCAAACACAAACCAATTGTCGCATATAAAAACCAAGTGGGGAGTAAGGACAATATATGTGGGGACTTACGTGTATATTTTTATCTGTTCATCCCGCAATCAACCTAAGTTCAGTTATAAACTCATCTTGATTAATATTTCAGTCATCAAAGGCCACCCCAAGTTTTCTCCCATTCAAGCAATGGGATGTTTCGCAAACTGAAACGAAATATCACGTCTCACACCTAAGTGGGGAGTAAGGACAGCCTATGTGGGGAGTTACGCGTTTTTTTTGTGTGCATCCCTGTTTCAGGTGAAGTTGACGTGTCTAGTCATTTTCTGTAAAATGTTAGTCAGCAAAGCCAATCCCAAGTTATAACCACTGACGCAAATGGAGTGTTTCGCAAACACAAACCAATTGTCGCATATAAAAACCAAGTGGGGAGTAAGGACAATATATGTGGGGAGTTACGTGTATATTTTTATCTGTTCATCCCGCAATCAACCTAAGTTCAGTTATAAACTCATCTTGATTAATATTTCAGTCATCAAAGGCCACCCCAAGTTTTCTCCCATTCAAGCAATGGGATGTTTCGCAAACTGAAACGAAATATCACGTCTCACACCTAAGTGGGGAGTAAGGACAGCCTATGTGGGGAGTTACGCGTTTTTTTTTGTGTGCATCCCTGTTTCATGTGAAGTTGACGTGTCTAGTCATTTTCATTAAAATGTTAGTCAGCAAAGCCAATCCCAAGTTATAACCACTGACGCAAATGGAGTGTTTCGCAAACACAAACCAAATCTCGCATATAAAAACCAAGTGGGGAGTAAGGACAATATATGTGGGGAGTTACGTGTATATTTTTATCTGTTCATCCCGCATTCAACCTAAGTTCAGTTATAAACTCATCTTCATTAATATTTCAGTCATCTAAGGCCACCCCAAGTTTTCTCCCATTCAAGCAATGGGATGTTTCGCAAACTGAAACGAAATATCACGTCTCACACCTAAGTGGGGAGTAAGGACAGCCTATGTGGGGAGTTACGTGTTTTTTTTTTTGTACGCATCCCTGATTGAGGTGAAGTTGACGTGTCTAGTCATTTTCATTAAAATGTTAGTCAGAAAAGCCATTCCCAAGTTATAACCATTGACGCAACTCATGCTCAATCCATATCATGCATTAATGATTAAATTCAACAATAAGGCAACAAAGTAAACATAACAAAGTAAAATAATATGTGTCATAAATAACATAACATGCCTTGCGGCTTGTTCAAACCTAATAAATAAACAAAATACACATCACACATCCACACTAGAGGTCAATTCATAACTACATCATCCCAATGTTTGTCATTTTCGTTTCGCATTTTTCTTATTCCCGTAAACAGAAAAAGGTGTTCTTGTCGCAACACTCTTGAACCGCCTTCGTGGTTGGGCCTTCATACGGTCATACATGTTGCTATGTTGACCACCGTCATCGTTTACAACAACTTCTTCATCCACATGCGGCTTAACAGGAGGGTGATCACACATTTCGTCGTCTTCATCACCGTCATCATCAAACACATCATCAGCACAACCATCATTTGGGGAGTCTTCATTTCCAACCTCACCCTCACATTTTGCAACCATTTCTTCTAATTCAGAAATTGAATGTTCCATACTAGCTATCTCACCTTCTTCATACTCCAGGAGACGAAGAACCTCTTCCTTCTCCTTTTTTTCTTCATTTCTGTACGCATTGCCAAATTGTTTAAATGCTTCTTTAACAACATCGTGACGAAGTTCTTCATCTGACACCGACACATCAACAACACACTGTACAAAAATACAAATTATTATAAACAAATTCCATCTACGTAAAATCAAACTAAAACAAACAACCTATTTTAAAGTCTGACCTCACCATTTTATTGTCAAATGATCTCATTATCACTTTGTCACCAACTTTGACATTCATCCAATGCAAAAGTCGAGGAAACTTGTTCATCCGACATGTCAACTTTGTGTTACACACAAGTAAATGATCAAATGACCATAACTGCAACAAATTAAATAAATAACAACGCCATCTTCACCACAATCAACAACAGTATTTAAGCACAATAAAAAAGAATATTGTAATTACCTGAAGCAAATAAACACAGCCCACAACATCTAAATGCTTTGCGGCTGACTCGTTCTTCAATCCCAATGAAGCAATGCACAAGCTACTAACCAAATACTCATACACTAATGTTCCCCAATTATATTTGCCGATGTTGTCAATATCATCAACTAGCTTAAAAATTATGGGGAAAACAATACCCTTTTTATTGGGCAACAAGAACTCTGATATCCCTAACAAAATGTAAATCCTGCAAAAGACTTCCACACCACCAACATCATAATCGTATTTCAAAAGATAGTGGTATATCAACTCCACAGTAACTGTTTGACCACCAAAAATATTCAAAGTGTCACTATCAGAAATGGTCTCATTTAAATCAATTCTTTCGCCCAAAACCCTCAAACCTAACCCCAAACAAACATCTAATAGATTAAATTCTACGACTTGCCCACCAATACGAAAACCTCCCCTTCTCTCAACCCAGTTGTAACATAACAGACTCAAAAGTTTCCTACTAATCTTCACCTTATCGGTTACCATGGGAAACCACCAAAATGGAGTGCCTTCAATATAGTTCTTCTGTTGCTCACTTAGTCTATTGTTTATAGCACCTACAAACTTCGTCTTGCAGAAATGACAAAATAAAATCTGGATAACATAACAACCAACTGAATGTCATTGATTATAATTGCACAACTATAACAACATGAATCAAGATTAACAAACCTTGTTCTCCTCCGACAAATAAACATGTCCATCACGATTATCGTCCATCTTGTAATCCTGCAACGCCATACACATTACACAGACAAAAAATGCGCATTAACCCATATCGCTGACAAGAAAAAATATCACCAACAACCACATCCACAGCCAACTATACACATCCTCTAGTGAATACGACAGAAAAACGTTACCTTTGTCGTCGACGACTTCTCTCCGGTAGCCCACCACTGTCGCACTGCCTGACAATGACCCACCACCCCCACAAACCCAAATGGTTGGCGGAATCACACTTACCCCCTTGTCTGTCTTCACTTTCTCACTTCCAAACCACCCCGGCCTCAGTCTCCCCCATTACCCTCTTCACTTTCTGACTTCGTCGCCTTCGTTAACTTCCCCTTCTCTCTCTAAAGTTAAGTTTCTCACCGCCGGAAAATCTTCGTCCACTGCACCCACAACCCTAAACCGCCTTCGTTAATTCTCCCTTCGCCTCACTTTCGAATTCTCTCTCTTCACAATGAAACTGCAGAACGGACCCTACTTCCCCCTCTTTTTCTCTTAACTTTCTCTCTCTAAAAGGTCATTTAACTTTTCCTTCTCTCCGCTGCTGCACGTGCGACTAACGTTTTTATTTTTTAAAAAATTAAAAAAAACCGTGACACGTCAGCTGTGTCAAATTCTTGTCAAATATTTTTGTTGGAATATCATTATCCTTTGTTGGATCGAAGGTTTACAATTTGGCCAAAAGTTATAACAATCGAGAGCTTACCACTTGGTAAAAAAGTTATTGTTGTTAGTCAAGACGCAACTCTTTTTATTTAAGAGCGTATGAGCCCAAGCGTCATGATTTAATTATGACTCGGCCCACCGATCTCCACCATAGGACAATTGCTATCACCCACAATAATTAGTCGATGTAAAACTTTCAAACAAAATAACTTTTCATTTTTTTATATTTTAAAATCATTGCCTCGTATTATAAAAGAAAATGCCTCGTGTTATAAAAGAAAATTATCAAATTTTATTCGTTAAATATTTTAATCTTACAAGTAAATAAGTTATATATTATGAATTGGGGGAAGAGGATGGTAGTGAGAGAAAGGGTGACAGAGGCACGTGAATGACCCACCACCACCACTCTTCTTACCATCTCTCATGTCTTGGTTGGCTTCATGTCAACGCTAACAGCCAAACAACTCAACCCAAGCAATAAAAACCCTACATTTCCCACTAACTTCACCCACAAACTAAGAAAACCAAAAACACCCCAACCCAAACCAAAGGTTAAGAAGTTAACATCATTAACTCTTTTGACAAAAGTGTTCCCTTTTTCCCCCTTTGCCTATTCTCCCACTAACCGTCATTTTTTTGCTTTGCCACATCGTAACACCACATCATCATCATCATCCTTAGATTCCAATGCTAGTGGTTTCCCTCACCCTATGATCATGTTGTGGGATAAAAATAAAAATAAAAATAAAAAAGTTTTAGACTTTTATTAGACTGGAGTGAAACAGCAAGAGATGATGATGATGATGGAGGAAGAGGAGAAAGAAGAAACAACCAACCACAACCTAGACAAAAACAAAAACCAAAACCAAAACCAAAACCAAAACCTTAACCTAGGACACAACAACTCTCTCCCGATCAAAGAAGAGAGTGGTTTCAGATCAAAGGGTTTCGGAGGTGGTGGTGGTGACAGAGTGA
This sequence comes from Vigna unguiculata, assembly GCF_004118075.2. Taxonomy (NCBI): domain Eukaryota; kingdom Viridiplantae; phylum Streptophyta; class Magnoliopsida; order Fabales; family Fabaceae; genus Vigna; species Vigna unguiculata. Next base: position 1,414,117 of record NC_040289.1, read on the forward strand.
AGAGAGATGAATGGAGTGAAGGAGCAGTTTCAACCCTTCTTGAGGCCTACGAAGCCAAATGGGTGCTCAGAAACAGAGCCAAACTCAAAGGCCATGACTGGGAGGACGTGGCTCGGCACGTGTCGGCACGTGCCAACTGCACCAAGTCGCCGAAAACCTCCACACAGTGCAAGAACAAGGTGGAGTCGATGAAGAAGAGGTACAGATCAGAGTCTGCAACTGCAGAACATCCCTCCTCATGGCCTCTCTATTCGCGCCTCGATCTTCTTCTCAGGGGAACCGGCCCGCTCCTCCCCTCGCCGCCGCCGCCGCCGCCACCGCCGCCGCTCCCTGCGGTACTCCCGGCGCCACCCTCGCCGCCGTCAGAGCCACTTGCAGTTGTGCAGAACTCGCATGGATCCAATGGGGTTGATGATAAGCTTGTCAAGGTGAATTTTCAACGCACTGTTTTCTTTTGTTTCATTTGACGGAGTTGAACATGGATGAATAAGATAGTGATCATAATAGAGTAAAAAAAAAATTGTCGGTTAAAAATTAGTTTATGTTTTGCTTAATTTTTTTGGATAATTTCTCATGAACCAATAGGAAAAGAATATATAAAAGATGTTTTTCTTAATTTTTTTTTAAATTCGTATGTTTTTTGGTTTATTATATAATAAGAAATTATTTTTTAATTTTGCAGAAATATTTATGGAATAGAGGTTTTATTAAAAAATAAGTAGACTTATCTATCTTTTAACTATTATTTTATTATTGTCATAATTATATTTACTGATGAAGACTTAAATATTTTTATGAGATATGAGTAAAAATGATAAAAATTAATTGAAAGATACAAAAATTAGGCACATAGTTGATATTTGAGTATTAATAAATTAACATATTAAATTATAAACATTTAATTAATTATACATTATAAAGTGGTAGATAAATATAAAACGATAGAAATATATATGTAGATATTATATTTTATACACATTTTTATTTTATTGATAAAATTACTTTATATTTTTAGTTTTTCAATTAATTTTAAACTTATGTCATTTTTATTTATCATATTTATGTATATATTATATATATTTCATTTTTAATCGTATACTATATACACTTAAATAATAATCACACTTAAATAATAATCATTGTTTTATTCTATTAATTAGTATAATCACCCAAATATCTTGGATTATAATACTAAAATAATGATATAATTAGTTAAATAGTAAACATAAGTACTATATGTATAAGACATATTATATATGTATAATTTAAAAATAATAAAATAAAACCATTATTATTATTATTATTATTATAAATGATGCCTTAGTAAACATAAAGGCTTATATACACTTTTGTTAATTAATCTGAAGTAAACTCCTGACTAACACTAAAAGTGTTTTATTATTAACTATTATGTATTATGCATATGCATATATATTATAATAATTATTTTTTTTAGTGTTGTTGATATATGCATTACACAGTTTAGAATTTATTTTTATCTTTTATTGTTTGTATTGTTTTTTTTTAATCATTTCGTAATTTTTTTATAAAAATTAAATTGTTAAAAACTAATTTTGTATTTATTGGAATACGATTTAGTTTTGATTTTATCTTATTTATTTGTTGACCACTACTAACTTAAATAATTATGAAATTGTTATAGTTAAATAGATTTAATTTGATACAACTTATCAAATTTGATGCAGTTGTCGAGGATATATGTTAATAATGTATTTAATACATATTAAGAACAAAATTTAAATTGTTAATTTTGTATATCATGAAATTTTTCTTTCTTTTAAGAAAAGACTAATTAGGGAAAGATTATAATATACTTAACAAAGTATTTAATATATATATTAAGAACAAAATGTAAACTTTTGATTTTGCATACATGATGAGTTTTTTCTTTGTTCAAAGAGATTCATTATATAGAAATTATATATTTATATATATAAGTTTGATTCATGTAAGACATTAACATAATTTTTAACTAAAATCTTTAAAACATTGAGTTTATAATATTTTTTTCATACATGATGTTTAATTTTGTCATCTAATCCAATACAAGACATAGACTCACTTAAATTATTGTTGATATATTATATCCATATGATTAACAGGAAGATGTGTTAGCAGCAAAGTCTTGTGAACATGTATCTAGCAAGAATCCTTTGGACACAGACAGCAGCACTCCTGCACTTTACAGCAATAAGAAGGAAGAGATGAGATGTAACAAGAGGAAGAAGAAGGTGATTGAGAAGACAACAGCAGGGAGAAGAAGAAAAGAGTATATGGAGATAGCAGAAAGCTTAAGATGGTTAGCAGAAGCTATGATAAGGTCAGAAGAAGCAAGAATGGAGACAATGAAGGAGATAGAGAGAATGAGAGTTGAAGCTGAGGCCAAGAGAGGGGAAATGGATCTCAAGAGAACTCAAATAATTGCCAACACACAGTTAGAGATTGCTAGGATCTTTGCTACTGTCAACAACAAACCTCTTGATTCATCTCTCAGGATTGGAAGGAGTTAACATCTCAAATAAATCATCTTTTTCTTGTAACTGCACATAAACACAACGAATAATAATGTTATTTATGATTCTCTTATCCGATAGTTTCACATCGTTTAAAAGTCGAAATTTAAAGTGATTTACATATTATTTTTTTTCTTTCATTTTTAGAGACGATTTTTAAAGATAAAACTGTACTGAAACACATCTTTTGAAAAGAAAAATACTTCAGATATATAATGATCCACAACGATTTCTTCTTTGAGAACATGGTGTAGAAGATGTTGGTGTACATATATTATTATTTTGAGCTTTATAGTTATTTCAATTATTTTGCTTCTTTCAACTTAAAATCTTTCTTCGTACAAAAATAATAAAACGTGAAAGACAGTAGATAAAAACAAATCTGGTTTGTTACGGCTTGGCCCGTTTTATTTATTTGTTATACATTTGTTTTTGTACCCCTCGACTTCTATCTGCACCTCTCATTTATTTTGGAATATCAATGAAAAGGTGTGAAGTAAATAGTAGAAGTAATAATGATTAGTGAAAAAAAAAGGAAGATTTGTAAAGGAAGAAAAATAAAGGAAAAGTATCATAAACAAGAATTTGAGTTAGCCCAAGCTATTGCCCTTTGTGCACCCCTCACTTTTAGATTTCTTTTCAGAAAGAAAAATGATAGTGACACACTAAACTCTACAATACTGTATTTATTTTATTTAATTTTGAATTAAAGTACACATTGGGTAAGGGAATGGTTCGAAACAAATAAGTGTTCGAACAAAAGCGGTTTTACGAAAAGCTTTGTAGTTTCAACCGACATCTTCTTCTTCTTCTTCAACTTGTGGAGAAAGAATTGAACTCTTTTTTCTTTGAAAACTCATTTCATTCTTCGTTTCCCTTCTTGGTTTTTCTGTGTTGTTGTTGGTCTTAATGGTGTGTGTATACCTATTGGACGAAAGTGTCGTTGGTTCGTCATCCGTAACCATTGACGTGGAAATGAGCCATTTTTTTTGGAACCACTCTCATGGAAAAGTTGTTAAATCTTGTGGAAGCTTGATTTCCTTGTAAGTTTTGAAATCCCTAAACCTAAATTAAATTTTTTGGGTCTGCTTTGAATTGGGTTTTTTGTCGTTGCTATTTTTTGAGCCATTCAAAAAGTGTTCCACATGAGTCCTATTTCTCACTTGTTGCGCCCTAACTAAAATGTGACATTACTTACTTAAGTTATCCGTTGACCACAATATATGTTAACCCAGGTGATAATAATTGCCAACCCCTGTTATTGAAATTGCACTTTTGCGAAGGTTGTGAACAAAGCCCACATACTTTTCCTAGGTAGCGTACCTACTATCTAGTGTTAAGCACTCAAAAAGCACATTCACCAAAAATTACTACGTGGGAACGATTACATTCGTTCCCACAACATCTGTTAAGTCCTCAGCAAATAACTGCTAACCTATGTCCAATGATTTGCACGTAAGAAAAAGTGTACAAAGAGCTCAAGCTTGGTGGTGTAATGATTTGGGTCTTCATCACTGAAGTTGATGTCTTGGTTCTCAACGTGTTCCACTTGACTCTTACTTCATACCTTGTGTGCCTGAACTAAAAATCATTGCAGACTGAATTAAAAATCACTTTTTACTTGACCAATCAAGCTTCCATGTACAAATCACATAGTGTGGCTTTGCACTTATTTTCCCAGTGATTTGCCTATGCTTTCCTCACTTAATTTATATGATTTTAAAATTACAAATTACATTTTTAATTAATAAAATGAAGCTTCCATGTACACAATAATGGGTAGGAGGGACAACTGTTAGCAAATAAATTTTAAAAAATATTTGGATAATGAGGTGCAAATCACATGCAATGGATTAACATTTTTTAAGTAGTGCTTTGCAAATGTACAGAATAATATGCAAAGCACTGCCTAAAAAAAGTGCTAACCCACTATGATTTGCACCTGCAAATTGTTTACTCGTCCAACCTACGATGGGATGACTTGCAATTTTTGGTATATGTTTTTTTTTTTTGTGACGGACCATTCGACTAAACTAATTTTTGTCGGGTCAAAACAGTTCGAGGTGCTGTTTAACCACCTGCAATTTTAAACAAGAAAAAAATCAAGGAGATTTAATATAAAAATAAACATTTTACATATAAAAATGGTTTATTGTCGTTTGGTATGTTTTTGATATTACGATATTCGTTTTGAAAATAAAAAATCTTTTAGTTATTCTTTACACTATAATTAATATTAGGGTTAAATATGTTTTTAGTCTCTAACGGATAACTGTGAATTTAATTTTTTTTAGCCAACATTGAACTGAAGATGTGTAACAATTCAAATGTTATTATGAGATACAAAACGTGTTTACAACTTTAGATAAGCTTAACACAATTTGATGATTTGATTAAAAGACTAAATTCACACATATCTATAATTAGAGAACTAAATTGGACTTAAATTTTAAATATAAACTAATTCTAATTTTCACTAATATTTAAAGAATAAAAAAAATATTTAACTCTTAATAATATGATGTATTTATTCGTAAGTGTAGCATGATTCGAATGATGGTGATATCATTAATAAATACTTCTAACTATATGATTAAAAAAAATATATTCACTTATTTGACCGTCGCAACTTTTCTTTATACTATACAAACTCAATTGTCAATTATTTTAATTAAAATAAGAATTATCATTTTGTTCAAAAATCCCAAATGTACTCAAGTCATATAAATATTATTCCATGGTTCAACCACCAAGATTTTCATTTTTTTTTTTCTTTTTTAACTTTTAAAAAATAAAAGGACAAAAAAGAGGACCCTACAAAATCCTCTCACTAATGCCAAAACAAACATCCTTCTCCATCCGCTGACTTCTTCAACCGCATTCCAATCTGATACCTCGCGGACCACACCCCACCGCAACACCCACCCTATCATGTTCCTCCTTTCTGCTGCTCAAACCACAAATGTCAACGTGTCGTGATTCCATTGGAAGAACCCATGGTCCCCGCAGCAGGGGATACGCTGACACTGGCTACAAAAATAGGCCCCACATGTTGACCACGCTCCACGTGACTTTGACCCTCTGTATCGATCCGTTCGAAGCGCTTTTCGTTTCGTTTCGCTTCGCTTCATTTGGATCAATTCGTTTGCGTTTAGATTTCATTTCCGTTTTCACTTTCTTTTTCGTATGCGTTTTTCACTCTCTCTTTCTCTCTCTCTCCCTCCGAAAACCAAACCCTAAGATTAGAAGAACAGGAAGAGGCACGAACGATGCTTGGCGAATAGATCGTGATCTGGTGCGGGTGCGGGTGCGGGCGCGATCAGAGAAGGAACGGTGCATTCTCATTGCAATGGCGAAGGATTTGTTCCAGAATTGATTGGGGGGAATCGCTATTATGTCTGAATTGGTGGCGCGTACGGGGCGGCATCAGCAGCGCTACGAGAACGGTTATCGTCTTGTTGCTGGGTAAAACGACGCATTTTCACGTTCTTCCCTTTTGCATCGTCTTCTCGTTTCGTTTCTTTGAACAAATTGTTGGTGAAAAAATAAATAATAAATGTCGTTTTCGAACGGACGCGAGGGAATATTGTTATGTTTTTTTTTTTTTTTGTTTGGTTTAGTTGAGAAATTGCGATGGTGACTGGATGGTCGTGATGCTCTGATGTTAATTTTTTTTGTTAACACTGTTTTTGTTTATATTTACTATTTGTTTTGGATAGATTTTTATAATTATTTGTCTTTATTGATGTTGATATTCATGCATGTCAAGGAACATTGTATGGTGAGTTGATCTTGATCACTTACATTACGATCGCAGTTATGTGAAGTTTTTTCAAATGGCAGGAAATTGCACAGTTTGGCCACAATTTTTTTCGAAAACCTTTTGACCGTTTTTAAAACCTGTTTTTTATTGATCATTCATGTGCGATAGAGTAGAAAAAAAGTGGGTTTTAATATAGAATTAAATAATGTATTGTAATGACGGTGTTTTCTGTAATAGTGTTAAACTAATGGGATTTTGGAAGATCTTTTAATAGATTGAGACATGGGTCTTTTTATTCCGTTTTGGTATGGATTAGCGTGTTTTTGTAGCAAAATACATTGATTTTGAAGGAATTGGTTATGAAGCACGTGGATTTAAAGACAGAAGTATAGTTTTGCTACAGGGGATACTGAACTAATTTAAAAAAATGAACAAGTTTTATTTTGGTGCTTTGACTTAATGTGCCTGTTGTAGTACGCCAAAATTATTTGGTAACTGTAGGTTGACTTTTGAGATACTTTTCAAGTTTTTTAAGTTTGAAACAATTAAACTTTGGTCTTCATAATGGTTTATTTTGTGCATATAATAATTTAGCTTGTGCATTTTTTGGTGATTGCTTGGAAAGTTAAATGATTATGGAGATAATGCTAAATCATGAATCTCATGCATACGGAACTTTGCACATTAGCGATGCATGGAATCCCCGAAATTTGATAGGATTTAATGATGTTAATTTTTTGTTGACATTGAATGTTTATATTTTCCTTAACATTTTAGTATTTTTTAGTTTCGGCTGTGCCATAAAATCATTTGTTTTTTTTTGTTTGATTGAAATTTTTAATCTTGTCTCTTTCACATGAATGTTGTAGGTTTTAAGATTGTTTCTTGTTTGGCATCATGCAGGCTATATCAGCTTGACTAATCCAAATATCTCACTGTAAATTAATTTAAAATTTTAATGCAATCTGATAATGTAGTAGTAACAATATGAATTTTGTCTTCGAAGCTTAATGTGGGAAAATGTTGAAGATATCTGCTGACTAATAATTAGCCTTTTAATTGAGCAGCTTTGATTACAGCAATGGACGATTTTGGGCTAGGAATTGCTATTTTTATATTCAATGAACTTGTATATATTATGTAAGTATGTATGTATTACCGAACGATCTGACTTGAAGATGCTCATTGGGTTTCAGGTGTGTTCCATTTAGATATAAAAGTTCTAATGGTGACTCCAGTTCCGAGAAGATTGTTCAAGTGCTTATGATTAATTCACCAAGTGGACCTGGTCTTTTGTTTCCAAAGGTATATTGTTCGGAGCAGGTCGATTGGGTGGTGTCTGCTACTAATCTCTTTTTTTGAATTGACTGATCGTAGGAGATTAAGGATTTTGGGGCTCCTGGTTAAGGTTACAAGGTTTTGACAAAAAGCATTATCTTTTGGCCTACATTTACTCTAGGATCTTTCCTCTGAAAGGATTTGTTTATAGAAAATATTGACATGTATATTGAAAAGCCATAATTTGAATGAGAGAATTGAATTGAATGTTATTATATGCATGATTGTTATGCAGATTATATATAGTCTACTTACAGTTCAACATCCATAGACGCTATATTCTAATACATACAAATAATGGGGACTTTTTTTTTTATCTCAGTGGTTCAGGTTCTGTTCCAACTTTTATGCACATTGTTCATTGATGAATAAAATAGTTTTTTATCTGTTTGGACGAGATGGTAAAATCACTAAGATTCCGTTCTCAAGACTTGCATTTTGTGTATGGGAAATTATTTCTCTATATTTCTCTGGATTTAAGTTATACAAAAAGTTAGGTACCATTTGTTGAAGATACGATGACTATTTTTCAGTCCCCTCTGTAAATTAGACCTTATTGTAAAATTTTGTTATATATTCTGAACATGTTGATATTATATGATAAATATATTGCTGCCTGCCTCACAGTAAATTGACTGCAACTTAGCCCTCTGTTTAAAATGATTTCTGCTACTTAATTTTGTATTGTTGTGTAATATAATCTGGTTGAGATCATTAGTGCATTGCTTTCTGAAAGAACTTTTCATGGACATCTAGTTTCTGATTATTGTGATATCCTTTTTCCATTAAAAGGGAGGTTGGGAGAATGACGAAACTGTTGAGGAGGCAGCTGCAAGGGAAGCTGTAGAAGAAGCAGGAGTTAGAGGAGACCTAATGGTGAAAATCTTATCTACTGTAGCATTTATATTTTTGAGGTTCTGTATAGTTACTGAGCGTATGCAATATCTTAAAAAGACTGTTTCATCTGTATGCTTTAATGGTTTCATAGTAGGAATCTAGGATCACATAGTTGGATATGGCCTTCTTAGTTGTTTATAGTGGGAATCTAGGAAGCTTGTGTGTAAATCATATCATTTTTGTGTTAATTATGTTGCTATGAGTTGGAGTCTTGGTCACTGCTGATAATTGCAGTGAAGGTTTGCTCTAAGTATGTTTGCAACTTTTGCATCTGAGTGAGAACGCATGAGGCCAAAATATCATTTAAATTTGGTTGAATGACTCTAAACTATGTTTAGATCAAATGTATGGACTTGAGTCCACTTTGAAGTATGGGATGATGTGAGGTTTATAAGGCCTTGTGCTCTCCAATTTATATAGCCAAGTTTTGTGGTGTGGTTCTCCCAAGGATCTTATCAATTGCTTACAGAGTTGTCCTCCGTGTATCAAAGGGGTGTGGGTAGTGATATTGGCGTTTTTGTGTTAACCCAGGACTAGTGAAAGGAGGGACAAGGTGGTTGGTGTTAGGATCTAGTTACGAGGTTGGGGACTTGAGTCACTCATCCTGGTGGGGGGCCTTGGGCTCTCCACTACAATAGTTAGCTTTTGTGATGTTTTCTCAGTGTTCATATCCTATTAGCATTTAATTTATGTATGCCTTCATTTCTTAGAATTTAGCAGAAGTGATAGATATTACATGGTTTTGGTTCATATATTTTTGTTTCGGTGTGCTGCTGATCCCGTAATTATCTTATTATTGACCCCTGATATTTGTACTTGGTTTGTAATATTTTAACGGCAAACAATGCTGATCAATATTTATACATTGGCTTATGATCTTGTCATTTCGATGTATGTTGCTAAGCGATTGTTGATGCCGATGTTTATTGGATGTCAGGATTTTCTTGGATATTATGAGTTTAGGAGTAAGACCCATCAAGACGAGTTTAGTCCCGAAGGTTTATGTAGAGCAGCAATGTTTGCATTGTTTGTGAAGGAGGAACTTGAGTTATGGCCCGAGCAAAGCACCAGAAATCGGAGTTGGCTAGATGTGTCGGAGGCACTTGAAAGCCTCCGGCATGCATGGATGAGGGACGCCCTGGAATGCTTCTGTAAATGGCACGAGGATAAGTTGAATGAAATGAAAGGATGAGATGAATTGGCTTATACCGCATTTAAGGGATTGCATCTTTGTGATAATAACATTTTCTCTTGGGGGTATTACTTTAGGACAGATAACTCTAAATCAGAATCGCATAGTTATAATTTCGGGTATGTGGATTGATCTCTGATTCTTTTATTTCAGAGATTCTTAAAATTGGATTTTAGTTGATACTTGAGATGCTCTTTCACCTTGTTTTGATTCTTTTACCTTTGTTCATATTGTTAGCCCCTACATCCTTACCTTACATTATGGTTAACAACGAATATAATCTTTAGGTTTATGCACTTTTCTTCAGCACTATTTTCAGGAAATTCATGTAACATCTTAGTTTCATTCTCTATTTAGCAATGCATCTAAAATCTGCTAGCAATACTTCTCAATATATATTCTGAAACTCTGATTAATTTATTAGAAACAGTCAATTTTTAGATATCTGGACGAGTGTTATTAACATCTTTCTTGGAAGACATTTAGAAAGGAATTTGTGTTTAAAAAAGGATATTTTACTAAAATTGGTGTCAGGATAAGTAATGAGCATCGCGTTTGTGATGTATTAGACTCGCTCATTGCTGCAGGAGGAAACAATAATTTAAATATATCAGTTGCATTTCTACAATTATTACTCCGTTACTTGATAAATTTGTTATTGGTGAAATCACGTGAAATGAAATAGAAATTGTTCAAACACTTCACTTTTGTTGAACTGAAAGTTAAGTGTGAGTAATTGAAGACACTGCATATGGAGCAAATTCTATTCAAGGATTATCCAACTGTTCAATGACAGGGGTTCTGTCTGAAACTCATTTCTTTATAAGGAATGTTATGTATTCTCTCACCGTATAATGCTTGAATCCGTACATGTTATCAGGAAATGTGTATATGGTTTTCAATTCGTATAATGTGTATATGGTTAAAAGAAGGAATTAAATTGAATTTAAAAAAAAAATTGAAATACTAAATTGAATCAAAAAATAATAAAGTAATCAAAATTAATCATATCAATAAATTAAATTACTAAATTATTAATTAAGTCTAAAATCAAATATAATTACTAATATCTTTACATATTAGTTGAATGTGGTTAGAAAATGAATATCATATAACATCTATTCAATTCATGGGGTTTAAAGTAAGAAAGGAGGGAGAGAAATGGCAGTATATATATACATATCAAAACAAAGCATTCTTGTTGTTGATAGACTCAAAGTTTAAGCACTTTACAATGTTACTGCAAAGGATTCGCTACTAACACTAACGACCCCCTGAACTTTGGCTCACTACCAATTAGGAGTTAGAATGAGTGGTGAAGTTTCATTTGTAAAACTTCATCCTCAGCAATTTTAGTACAATCTAGAAACTGTCATTGAAAACATTCTAGTTTCAGTCAAGAGGCACTCAAGAGTGCTACAGTGAAATGTAAGATAAGAAAAACTAGATAAATATAAACTCACATTGGTAGCAGAGATTTGCTCAAACTTATAAAATTGATCATGAAGAAATATTTTCTTTTGTTGCAAATGTTTTTTTTATAAGACTTTATTAGAAGAGATATACATGGATATTTTTTTCTGGATTTGAAACGTGGTATTTTTTTTTATGAAGAATCTCTTTTATGATCTTAATGAATCTTCAAGATTATACTATTTGCATATATGGAAGACATGATTATTGGAATATGATGAAATAGATAAATTAGTTTTAGAGAAAAAGATGACAGTTTAAATTGAAATGAAAAACTTGTAAAAGCTCAAGTATTTTCTTAAAATAAATATCGTTTAATTTGTAAAGGGAATTTTTATCTTCCAAATAAAATAGCTATTTGATCTAATCTAAAATAAGTTTTTATTGGACACAAACAATAATAAAATTAAAATAATATTATTTTTTAAAAAACATATATTATAACTTTTACATAAACATTTACATCTAAAATTAAATCAATTTCTTAAATATAAATTAAATTTTTGAATACACACTATTTTTTTTTTAAAGTATATTATGCTCGTTTAAAGATATGTACTTCACTTTACCATTCCAGTACAATTTATTTTGAAGGGATTGGGTCTCCCTTTTATTATTCTTCCCCTTTTACATCTCCAATTGCAGCAAGGAGCAGGGTGGTTCCATCAACTTCTTTTCAGTCCTGATTCTCCCCAAATTGAAACCCTAACCTGGTGCTTCCGAGAAATTGAAACGCAACCCTTGCCACTCCCACACCAGGTCACTCCTTTCCCCTTTTGTTGTGTGATTAATTTAATTCATATTTTATGCTTGATGGGATTGAAAGACGATAGTGCTATTGTTGCTGTTGTTTCTCCTCAAGTGTTTTTTTCAACTAAGGATACCGTGTTAGAATGTTGATTGTGAATCACTCGGGTTAATTTTTGAATCCTTAACTGTAGCATTCCGGAAGATCATTCCAACGAACTCTTTAAATCCTTTTGAATTATCAAATTTTGAATTTGTTTGGATAGTGAAAGAAATGCAACATATTTTTTTAGTGGTAAAAGTGGTTATTTATCGTGATCTAAAAGTTAGGGTTAGAAACTAGAAAGTAGAAACCAGCAACCACATGGCATTACTGATCCAAGATATTGAAAGGGCTAAGAAAATGGTATATTTTTCTGTTTGGACCCGTCTTTGCAGAGCTTATTGCTTCTGGCCGTTTCAACACCATGCTCTCAGCTTTTCCCCTTCACTCACATCTGACAACTATTTGGTTTACTAATGGTGAACAGAGCTCTTGCTTTGCACAAAGGGTGACAATATTTGGGTTCTGTACCAGAAGATTAAAAGTGCAGTGATGACATTGGGGTCTATATTTAAGGGCTTGTGTTATATACATGTTGTCAAGACCTATCTGATCAACCCTTTAGCGGTAAGCCTGATTTCTGTGTCTATCGTCTTAAATTATACTTTTGTAAGTAACCATTTCCAATGCTGCAGACCTTTGGTCCTAGCATGGTTCCTACAATCGATTCGACACCAAGTGTGTTCTTGTCTGAAAAGATCTCAACCCGATTTGGTAAAGTTGATCGTGGAGATATTGTAGTCTTGTGCGACCCTCAAAAACCTGCACACTTTCTGACCAAACGTGTGATTGGATTGGAGGGTGATAGGATTACATACAGTACCAATCCAGAGACCAAGGACTTGGTGGATGATAATTTTACACACATTTCATATCCTGAGAACAATGATATGCCTAAGACGGTTGTGGTATGGTCAATTTCTTCTTATAAATTAAAGTCCCATTTTTATTTTATCATTTTGATTATGGGATGACTGCTAACTGGGATCCTAGCTTCTGTTGAATTGTTAACATTAGAATTAGTTTTATTTATTTGTTTATGATGATTTGACAAAAATCCCTGATTTTTAGGTGTTAGATAGTTGCTTGCTTCCTAGTTTATCTCCTCGACAGTATAGACTTATAGAACGTGGATTGCAATATGTTATTCTCTCTTGTACAGGTTACACAAACCCATATCAGTTTTTTTAAATAAGAATGGATATTTCTCTACTCTCTCAATAATACTATGATAGCTTTTTCACATTAAGAGTGGGCTTGATCTCTGATAACTTCTATTCTATTTAGATATTTGATAGCTTTTTGGTGTAGAGAATTTTGTCATTAATCCACTTTTCCATTGTTGTATGTGTTTTGGAGATTCCATGGTTAAAGTATACCTTTTTCACATTAAGAATGGGCTTGGTCTCTGATAACTTCTATTCTATTTAGATATTTGATAGCTTTTTGGTGTAGAGAATTTGGTCATTAATCCACTTTTCCATTACTGTATGTGTTTTTGAGATTCCATGGTTAAAGTATACCTTCCCTGTACAGGTTCCAAAGGGTAGCGTTTGGGTAGAGGGAGATAACAAGTATGACAGCCGTGATTCTAGAAAATTTGGTCCTATTCCTTATGGTCTTATTTACGGCAAGATATTCTGGAGGGTAAGTTTTTGTATGATGTGATGACTCACCACACAGGCTTTCTCTTCCTGTTTCATCCTTTTTTTCTTTTCACACTTTTCCCTAATCTTTTGATGTTTGGTCTGTAGATATACCCGTTTCAATATTTTGGACCTTTCTGGAATAAATGATCTGAAGCAAAGTATTCAATCATGGAAGCTACGATCTTTTGCAACATGACTCTGTTTAAATTTGAAATGCAAAACCCTATCTATTTGGACTCAATAGTTTATTACATAGAATTGTGCATTTTACTCACCAAATATTCATATTCAAATTGCTACATTTTGCATTCTGTTACTCATAAATGTGGATCCAACGGTTGTTAATCCTATTGGAAACCTATTGTCTTTTCGAAGAAGGTTCTTCGACTAAGGATTTTATATTATATTTGCCCAGCACATTGCTTATATATAAAATGGTTGTTGATGGATGAACACTTCTACCCATCACTTTTTTCTTATAAAATGTATCTTATATATTACACAATTTTAAAGTGTAAATGCGTAGTTACATAGAAGGTTGTAATAAGTCTCATTTAAAAATTTAAAAAAATAGTTAACAAATTAATATTATATATACACATCACTAGGATATTAAAAATAAAAGCCACCTGCAACAACTTACCTATTTTTATCTTTTGAAAAAGTCAAGTATCTAAATTTGAAACTTGAATTAAGTATCTAAATTTTACATTCACCGTGCACATTTCAGTAATTTTAATACTTAAACTAAGTAGTAATAAAAGAGTTATCATGTTCTACAATACTCAATTATGTGTATTTTTTAGTATTATTATAGTTAATTTTTACCACAATTGTGACATGCCTCAAAAGCTATGATGAACTGATATTTCAATTTGGATTATGTATTTGTGTTTAATATTTTATATACTATATTGATATTTGTTAATGAAGTATTTAATATATAAAGTAGTAGTACTTCTATGATAATAACAATTTATAATTTTTTTTATTTTAACAATTTTAATGTATATGATTTTAATTTAGATTAACACAATAACAATAATATATTTATCATATTTTGAAAATTATTTAATATTTTTTAATATGCATATATCACGTATCGTATCTTATTATTTTGAAAATAAGCGTATCAAAAAATAACAACTTGATATCCATTAAAAATAAGCATATCAAATAATAACAATTTGATATCCAAGTTGAAGCGATTTTACTATATGTAAACTAAAGTTGTGTCAAGTATTGACGATTTTTACAAAAAAATAGTTAAAGTGAAGTCGTCACAAGATGATACGATTTTAATTTATTTCATTCCAAAACTAAAGTCGTTTCAAGTCGTGACAACTTCACTCTAACTAGTTTTATTTTTTTTATAAAGTCGTTATTACTTAACACGACTTCAGTTTATATAAAGTGGAGTTGCTTCAACTTGACACGACTTCTTTGTTATGAAGTCGTACTAATTTGGCTTGACTTGTCCATATGCAATTTTTTTTTAAACTTGTAGGGCTGATAATTTCAAAAGGAAATTAAATCATAATGATAAAAAAAACCCTTAATTAAGAGTGTTAGTTAACAATATTTGTTGAGTTAACATGTTGACACTACTTATGCTTATAATTTTAACTCTGTTTGGTATAGAGATGACAATATGGGTCTCACCTGTCGGGTCAGCACGTAGATCCGTGCAAAAAAACGCGGGGCGGACCAGAATAGTGAACCCACAGGCCCGCAGTAGCCCGACCCACATAAGCTCACAGTTGGCAGCCCGCGCGGGCCGACCCACAAACCCGCATAAAAAAATTGCACTTGTGTATATTAGTTACTTTTTTTATGGACTCTTGCATTAACGTTCCAAAATCTTGTATAACTGAAAAAGACAAGCATTATATATTTGTTAATGTACTAAAATTTAAAGAATACATTGTGTATATCATAGTATGAATATAAATATGATGAAAATGTTGAATTATCAATTTATCATCCAACTACCCAAAGTCTTTACTTAATTTTGTGAACTTCTTAAAGTTTCTCAATTTTAAACATTGAAAGTTTTACCATAAGAATTAAAAAAAATTTAAAAAAATAAAAAAAACGGGTCAGCCCACGAGCCTGCGAACCAAATAATATGCGGGACAGGTTAGTGATCGCAGGCTTGCATAAATTGTGTGGGACGAGACGGACCAGCCTACGATGTGCGGACCTTATGCGGACCGGGTATAAACGGGTCGGGACAGCCCATATTACCATCCCTAGTTTGGTATATGGAAGCCAAAGTTTTGAGACTCTTGATCTCCACTGCTTGAAATCGTGTGTTGCCACTGCAAGAATAAGCTGGGATTCTTCCGTTGGAATTTTTTTAAACATCTGCTAAGGCTATTTTAAGCAACCAACAGTTATATTAGGTTAACAAACTTCTCCACCAATGTATCCATTTTTATTTTCTTGATGTAACCTTGTCTCTTTTTTTCCTACGTATTTCCAACAAAAGAAATTAGCCAGAAACTAAGATTTGAATGAAACACTCTTTTTATTTATAGCATTAGATGCATCATAAGCTTTTATTGAATAAAGTATTAGAAGATGCATCATGCATGACCACTTTTTCACAGGCCTTCACATATTACTTGGTGATTGCTGCAGGCATGGCTAAGAATCCCTTAAGTGCTTCAGAATCAGAGTGAAAGCACCAACCATAATCGATGTAGTTATTGGGATAACGAGCACAGAAATTTCCACTTCCTTTCTTCATGCATTCATCATCAGATTGACACAAGTTGGGATGTTCATCTATCATCTTCGCCACAGATGAAAGTCCACTTGGATTAGTGCAGAAACCAACACATGGTGCAACAGGGATACAGCGACAATCACGTGACCCGCATGGTGGCACCTCAAACGGTGAACAAGCACCTGAACAATCTGCTGCTTCTATCTTCTTCATCGGAAACATTACTGTGAAATGATGTTTTCAAAGTCAGAACACATAAACATATAAACAGAAATGATGAAAAAAATATGAAGAAGAAGAATGGAATTAATGCTACGTACTTGAAGTGGCAAGCAAGTAGAGAGCCAAAGGAGCAAGCCTCACATAAGCCATTCTTTGATTTTGCAGATATGTTCTTATGAGTTTTGTGATGTGTTATAGTATGCATGAAGCAATTTATAGGCATTAGTGTGTTCTCTTGAACAAGATTTATGATGATAAAAATATTGATCGTACGATACTCGAGCTGCATCATGTTAAGTCATTACAAAAAAATCGGGTATTATTTAGGAAAAATTATTTACGAAATATTTTTTGTAGATAAATTTTTTTATCAACGAAATATGATCGTAAATAACGTAAATGTTCGTAGATAACAAATCAAATGTAGTAATAACACATTTGTGCGTTCGCGGTCCAGCTCCTCCTGCCACACCAAGACGGGGTTCAGGTTGAGGTTAACATTCATGATCACAAAATCCCTTTCACCATCCAAAAATTTGTGCAAGGGAAGGAATCGGAAACCCTCCATTAATTGGGAAAAAATCATAAGTGATGGGTTTAGGGTTTAACATTTTGAGATTGATGTTACTGGCTAAATCATTGTTTCAATCAATCATGTGTTGGTTTTTTTAGTTTTGTTACTCTACTTTTTTCCTTTGGCTCTACTGCTCCATTTCATTGCATTCTAGCACCTCATATTTTTGTTTTCCAAGTTGTTAGAGTAGAACATTGTGAAAAGAGTAGAACATTCTGTCATTTTGATTACTTTCCGTCTCACAATGCTTAGAATATGGGAGGTAGAGTACAGAGTGTTTATTTAGAAATAAAAAAAAAAAAAAAACTGGTTGGTGTAAGAGAAATAATGATTATCATAAATGAGAGTTTTAAATATTAAATACAATATAAATGAGTTGTTTAGATATGGTAGTTTTCTTGAATCCTTCCCCTTTTCATGCCACACCATTCTTTATGAACTTGTTAGAGATTTTGGGTAATCAAACCTATAAAGAGCAATCAAAATGTATAGCTGAATTTGGTTTGTCTGGAAAAGAGTATAAGAGTATATATTGATGTTTAACCACTCTTACCATAATCATGAATTTCAAGCAAGAAGTTATAGCTTGCCATATATGGAGGATATGAAATGTGATGTTATATTTAATTTATCTTAACTTAGTGAGAAAAAGATGATTAGGCATGCATGCAACAACAAAGACACGTATCAGTTCTTGAAAACTTCTTGGCAGGATTCTAACACCTAGCAAGTACTAGATCATTAAATTTAATCTTCCCACATCTCACATATATTATGTTTAATTTTTTTAATATATATTCAACTTCATCTTACATTTTATAATGAATTATTTTACTGTATATTGACATATATCAGTTTTAAGAGAGAAAATATATAAGAGAGAGAATAGATGGTGGTAATAATTTGATAAATTTCTAAATAAATGTTTTTTGTTTAATATGTTTTTCGCATTTCATAACATTCTTCCAATTGAATACGCCTCCTTTTACCATATGAATTTTCTATAAGCCATCAAATTTAGACTTTATTCCAAGATTTTTTTAATAATTAGACAGAAATAAAGTAAAGAGAGAAAGAATTTTATAAGATGATTTTATTCCAAGCGTTTTATAAGATTTTATTTTTTATTTTATAGAAAAAAGTTGTTTTTATTTATTTTATCAAGAATTTTCCCCAAAGATAAGAAGAAAAATCTTGTACACTAAAAAATGAGTTTGGTAGCAATTATTTAACTTTCCTTGAAGCAATTTCCCGTAAAGTATTGTTTTAAATAAATTTTGTTGGGCGATTATGGCAGCGTCGGAAAAGAAAGGAACCCATATAACTGTTGAGTGATACATATAATGTATTAACTCGATTAAACTAAATTTTGAAAGGAATCTTAGTAACACGTAGGAATGGATATTTTTCCAAACAAAAGACCACACATCATGTGTATCTATAACAATATATAAAGAAAATTCTCTCTTTTGTGTCCACATTTTATAATACCAAATATACCCTTTACAATATTATTATTTATTAATTTTTTAAAATTAATAATTATCTTTATCTATTTTTTATAAAATTGTTTATCTTTTTTTTTATTCATCAACAATTATTCTCTCTATTTATTTCATTTTATTTTTAATAAATATACATTTATTTTATATATTAACTTAATAACATTATACTATTATCATCTACTAATATAATATCACACAGGCGCGATAGCGCCTGTGTTTACACTAGTAACCTATAATAGTAATTGGTGCAGGTTTAATTTTCTTTACAAATTTTTAAAGCAGATTTTTTATACCTAACTTGCTCACCATGCGAATTAAATGGATTTTATTCGTGGTATTTTAGGATTACCCAATTCGGATTACCAAAATCCTATTTCAATCCAAAATTTATTTTTTCTTATATCTGTTGGTAGTATGCACTATTTAATGAATGAAGTCAGTAAATAGTGTAATTATACAAAATGAATACTAAAGAATCTCAATGAATGTATTTTATGAGTGCGAACTTATTTGTTTAACAGGTCTTTTGTGGGATGGATGTGATTTGTAAAAATTAAAGTTAATTTAAAACATGTATTATTAAGACGAGTTATTTTTATAGGTTTAATTACACATATGGTCTTTATTTTAATAGAGATGTGTGAAGTTGGTTTCTGCTTTTAAAAGAGTGTCATTTTCAAACTTTTGAAAAGTGGTTCAATTAGATATTTTTTAAAATATATATATATATATATATATATATATATATATATATATATATATATATATATATATATATATATATATATATAATCGCTGGCATGTCATGTGTTAATATTTGTTTTTTTTTTATATTTTTTTTGCAAAAAATTGTTTGTCTCGTGTCAGGTTCCTAATGTGACATGCGACACTGTTAGTTCCACGTAGCAGACAATGCCATGTGTCATTATCAAATGTGATTGTTTTGATTTCAATTTAATCTTTACATATATCTTTTTGATTCAATTCAATCTCTACCTTTGTCTCATTGATTCAAATTTGTCCCATTTTTTTAAATAATTGAAATATATTTTTTAATTCATTTTTTATAAGATTAAAATTAATTAAGTATAAATATGTTTACAAAATTAAATATTGATATTTATAACAAAATTTAGTGACAAAAAAATGTTATACTAATAGAGCAATATAGCATCTCTCCAATTTCAAACCAAATTTATTATTTGTTATAAATTTCAAACCAATATGTGAGAACTAAATTGAATTAAGAAGACATGTATGGAATCTAAATTGAAATCAAGACAAATGGTATTTGGCAGTGTGACATTATTTTGCCATGTGTCAGCAGCGAGAATGTCATGTGTTATTTATAATACCACGTATCACATCAGAAACTACACGTGACAACAATTTTTTTTACAAAAAAAAAAATATTATAAAAAAAATTAAAGAATCAGAAATTGACACGTGACACGTGACACTTTTTAAAAAGTGAATACCAAATTAATACACCCTTATCGTGAAGACCATCCGAATAATTAAACTCTTTTTTATTATACATTTTTACACGAGTAAACTCAATTCTACTAATACATATAATTTTTTTTATTGTGACTATCATTGATATAAGTCCACGTAAGTTTGTAGCATGAACACAATTTATGTTACACTAGCTCCCACAACCTTAAGGACTCCCTTCAAAATAAGTTATCCAAGTTTCTTCATTCAAGTCTCATTAACTTGGACCTTCTGCTAACATTACACACAATAATGATGTACCAGTATATTCTTTACAGTTACATTTAGCATCCTCCAAAATTTTAAATTGACATTTTACTATTTCTTATCCTTCCCATTTTGTTGAAAAAATAACAAAACATAAAAAATACTACCACTAAAAAGAAATTTACGAATTATTAATTAAAATTTATATTAAAAGAGAATTCATTGATTTGATAATATTTATTAAATAATTTATCTTATTGTAGATGCACGAACACTCAAACATTTTGGATCAGATTGAAAAACAAAAAATTATTAGTTTATTATAAACAAATTTGAGTTGTGTAATTTGAATTCGTTGAAAAAGCTATTATAAAAATGGAAAATAATTTTTTCACTACTAAATTTTGACAACTTTTTCTTACAATCTTATGTTGACATCTTCTAAGTAGTTTTTATTTTTTATTTTTAATATTTCAAAACCACTTACAAGATGACACCTCATGTTACAAGATAAAGTTGTTAAAATTTAGTTCTCTATTATTGTCCTGTAAAAATTCCAATGATTATAATGTTGACTATTAAACTTTGGAATTGCTGATTGCACAAACACACTCGGTCCTTGTATTTCCTCTATTACTCTACTACCCCCTAACGGAGTTTTGATACCAATGGTTAAACTCTCAAAGTATATTTGATTAGTGAAAGTGCTTCTCCATTTATTTGATAAACTGATATGACTATATATAGCCTTACAAGAGATAAACTAGAAACAACCACCTAAATCCTAAAAAATAGAAAATATTTACAGTAACACTCACCAACAAATAATAACAAGAGTACGCAGCATTTGTTCCCTGTGGTATTATAATACATATGAAACAAGAGCATAGCGTGGCAGTAGAAAACAAGAGCTTTCCAAATACATTTCTATCTGAGCATACTACAGAGGATGCAACAACAATATTAAGTAAGTTTGCTGATGGAGCTGGCAACAAGAAATCTCCTTGTAAATGAAAAATATAGAACTTCTTCTTCAGTTTTCAAGCTTTTCTGCTTCATGGACAAAGCCTTGAATCATCCGTAACCAGAATGCAATATTTTGTTTTTACCTTGCATTGGAAAATACTAAATAATTAAGTATGAATCTAAACAATAGCATAAACATAGTCACACCTCAATAGCAAAGCAGGCAACATTTACCATTTTAAACAACCAAAGAAAACTCTGCTATTTGCTCTTGTTCCATGACCTCAAGCTCTTGTCCCACCGAAGTACCATTCATCTTTTGAGATGACATTGTTGTCAATTTGAATGTTCGAAATGTGAGCTATTTTATGCCAATGTGAGCTGGATTTATCCAAGAGCTTCTGAGACAACAATGGGGATTCTTTTATGCATAGGGAAGTCAAGGAAGAAGGCAGAAATTCTGGAAAGGATTGCAGTTTCTTACAACAGTTGATCTCTAATGACTGAAGGGCTGTTAGCTTCTGAAGGCCATCGTGATCCAAGACTTCTAAACTTGTGAGTTTGCTGATGTATAGAGAGTTAAGGTTTACAGGCAAAAGGAATTTCTGTGGAAATGATTTCAATCCCATACATCCACTTTCAATCTCAAAACGTTGAAGACGGTCAAGCCCCTGAGATTCCAGTTATTTTTATCTATAAGTTTGTCACAGAAGGCAATTGACAGCAGCTTCAGACATGAAGGTAGCCCCCTTTCTGGTAATGACTCAAGTTCTGGACATTTGATTACAAATACCGATTGAAGAGATGTAAGATCGATCATACAATCAGGAAGTGACCTAATTTTTTTGCAATTGGAGACTGAAAGTGTTCTGAGATTGGGAGAACGCAATCCCATTTTTGGGAAGGACACTAGATTGGAGCAATCCCGAATTTCCAAAGACTCAAGTGATAGACCATCATTATATTCACCTTCCTCCATAGAAAAGGACTCTAAATTAGGACAATCCCATATGCAAAGAATTTTAAGTTTTGGAAAAAGGTTCATTGGAAAAGACTTTAGAGTATTACAGCTACTACCAATGAACAAATTTTCCAAGAATTTAAAATTTTGCATTTTCTCGAGAGACTGGAGGAGTTCTAATTTTCTGCACTCATGGACATAAAGTGTTTTTAAGGAAGTGGGGCATGGTTCGTCAGTAAAGTCCTCAAGAAAGGGACAATCAATTATAAACAATTCAAAGAGGTTGGTGCTTTTGTCCTTCAAAACATCTTGCAGGGACATGAAAGTGGAACACCTTTCTATTCTGAGGCTGTGCAGCTTTGCTGGTAATTCCGCCAGCTGTGATGAATCCCAAATTCACACTGTATCAAATTGAGTCCCGGACTCAAAAGAAGGTTGCACAACATCATTTGTAATAGTAGGTAAATTGGCATCAATTTCTGGAGATTGTTGGTCAAGGCCATGAGTTATATTGGCAGTGCCAACATTATCCTTCGAGGGGGCATATTCTTCTGTTTGAGGTTCATAGAGCTCGGATGAACTTTCTTCAGTATTTTGTATATTTGAGATCAAGAAAGAAGTATCAATGCTCTCATAATCTGATCCGAATAGAGACTGATATGATAGATAATGAGATTTTCTGGATACAGCCAAGGCTAAATCCCGAACGGTGTCGTGCATGGTAAAATCTGCCTCATCACCACTGTTTGATCTTATGAGAAATGAACGTGCTACAAGAAAATCGAAATACTTGTTACCTAGATTTTCCATGCTTTCATTTTTCTCCCGCTGAATTAAAGCCTTTCCTATCCATAAGAGAACTACCTGTCTCTTCTGAAATTGATAACCTTTATGAAACATACCAAGGTAGGTTATGCATCTTTTCAATTGTATAGGTAGAGAAAGATAGCATAATCTTACAAATGGTGTGGCAAAATTAATGTTAGTTTGTTCCCATTGTGGGCTATTCAATATCTCCATCCAATCCTTGTCGTCTTTCTTATGCAAGAGACCCCCAAGCATTTTAGCAGCCAAAGGCACACCCCCACATTTGCTCAAGATCCTTCTTCCCAGAACTCCCAGCTGAGGATTACAACTACTCTTGTTTCCAAAACAATGATCAGAAAACAAGGACCAACAATGCTCATCGGACAAGAAACTTAGATGCAGAATATGATCCACAGTCATTTGTAATGCAGCCTTGGTTGTCCTTGTGGTTAGGATGATGGCACTCCCTCTTGCAGCAGACTTAAAACAAGTTCGAACTTCCTCCCACCGAAGAACGGACCAACATCCATCCAACACAAAAAGCAATTTCTTTCCACTCAAATTCTTTCTCAAGAGAGTCAGCGGTCTATCAACGCGTCATCTTGGTTAAAACTAACTTTGAGCCTAATAAGTATGATCTTTGCTAAAGTTTCAGCTTCAAGTTCGTAACTAGGAAATGTTACCCAAAGTGTGAGTTGAAACGATTTCCTCACTCTGTCATCCTCATACACCACACGAGCAAGTGTTGTCTTTCCAATCCCACCTGGACCCACTAGGCCAAGTATAGACATGATTGTGTTTTTGTTATGAGTCAAGTCTTGTAAAAAGTCCACAATTTGACCCTTTTCCTTTTCTCTCCCCAAAACACGATCAGTCACTTCCAAATTGTAAGGTGGTAACTTTTGGAGAGCCATTTCCCCAGTATAAGCTGCACTAAAGGCCCCCATAACAGGTGGTCGTGGTCCCATTAAGGGGTTATATGAAAGTGCTGATTCGATGGTTATGGTTGAAGGCATAGGCTGATATTCTTTACTCTCCGATTTTGAACTAATCTCAGTGCCACCAGCCTCGTTCAACCCAATCTTACGGAGTTTTCTTTGAAGATATCTAAGGTTATGAAGGACTTGTTCAATCCTTGATTTAAATTTCGAGTAAAATTGTGTGACGTGATCCACCCTTTAGCTTCCACATTCATTTCAAAGAGTGCATTGTCTAGTTCGTCCAATAGGGCTTCTGCTGCGTACACATTATATGTGATAGCAAGAAGCTATTCTTCCAGAAGCGGATCTCTGAGCGACTTTTGTTTTGCGTTAACAGCTAGAACATCAATGGACAACAGATTGCTCTTCAAACGGTCCAACAGCATCCTGTCTCCAAAAGAGTTCAGGAGTTGACGAGAACCCAGCTTCTCACATACGGCCAGAATTAAAGGTGAAGGAAGAACATCTCCAGCCAATTCTCCTGCCATGATAGGAAATGGTGAAGACAAACGAATAACGGAATGCCACAAATTTGCAAGTGCAGCATAGCTACGCGAACGTTTAAAATTCAACGTCCGTATGCAAATATAGAGCAAAATTAATTCTTAAAACACTAAATTACAATGTATTACTCTATTTCTTTATCTTAGATTAGCCTTCACATTTTCAAAAAAAGTTATTTATTTAAATGTGTGAAGATTGATTTGGTAAAATCTTGTTAAAAGGTTGCTAGATTTTGATATTCTACTTCTATATTTAGAGAACAAAGTTATTCTATGAGTAAAATCATTCTTTGTCGTGTTATTGATGCAAGCAACAATACAATTTATAAGCTAACATATTTTAGACTCTATAATCAAAATAAACAAAAACGATTATAAACGATTAAAAACGACTAACACATTAATTATCCATAAGACTCTGACCGCTAATACATTAACTATCCATACGAATCCAACGACTAATACATTAACTACTCACATCGTCTGCTACATTTAAGTTTATTTTAAATCCAACAAAACTCCCTTGTAAACTTAAATGTTTCTTCTATCTTTCATCTTGACCAGATTCTTGCAGATATTGAGCAACAAAGTAGGCAACGACTTTGTAAACATATCTACAACTTGATCTTGGTTTCCCATGTGCACCAGCTCCACATAGCCTTTTTTCACACATTCTCAATTGAAATGAAAATGCACATCAATGTGCTTGCTCCTTTTATGGTTGATCGGGTTCTTTGCCAACTCAATGACCAACTTGTTATCCACTCGTATCATAGTCCCTCCTTCCTATTTCTTCTCTAGTTTGCTTAGAAGATTTCTAAGTCATATTGCATGACACACACCCCATGATGTTGCAACATACTTGACTCCACACATTGACAATGTTACTATGGGTTGCTTCTTTGAAAACCAAGTGAGCGCCATGTGACCCATGAAAAATACATACCCGAATATGCTTTTTTAGTCATCAACATCTTCGCCCAATCACTGTTTGAGTACCCTACTAGTCAGTAGTTATCCAACTTAGTATAGTATAGGCTGAGTGATATCGTTCCCCAAATATACCTCAATATATGCTTCAATGCCTTCCAATGTGTGTAGTTCAGCTCCTCCATACATCGACTTACTATTCCAACACTTTATAGTAAGTTTGGACTTGTACTCTTCAGATATCAAAGCCTTCCAACCAAGCTTTGATACTTGTTGGCATCAACTTGGTCTCCTCCGTCAAACTTTGAGAGCTTTGTACTTGGTTTCGTTAGGTTCAAAATCAGGTTGCAGTTTGTCATTTTGAACTTTTTTTTAAAATCTCCTCATTATACCTTTATTGGGACACAAAAATTCTTGTCTCATCTTGTTTGACTTCCAAACCGAGGAAGTACTTAATCAATTCTAAGTTCATCATCTTAAACTCCTTTGGTCATTATGCCCTTAAACTTTAAATCATCTCAACATTGTTCCCCATGAATATGTGGTCATCTACATCAAGAGCAACAAACATCATAGTACCTTTATTTTTCTTTATATAGAAAACATGTTCATACAAATATTGTTCATATCCATTCTCCTTGGAATATGTGTCAATGCCCGAAGAGCTTGCTTTAACTCGTAGAGCACTTTCTTTAACCTTTGTACTTTCTTCTCTTCTCCTCTTCTCATGTATCGAAGTGGTTGTTCAACATAAATTTCTTCCTCTAAGACTCCAGTAAAAAATGTTGACTTCACGTTCATTTAAAAGATCAACCATCTGTGTTGAGCTACTAATGAAGTTAATAGTCAAATTGTCTTCATTCTTGTGACTAGTGCAAAAGATCAATATAATCAATTCACACCTTTTGTTTATAGCCCTTAGTAACAAGTTGAGTTTTGTACCGCCCTATCTCACCTTGAGCATTCATTTTCTTGTATATCCATTTCACGCCAATGGGTCAAGCTTTATTTGGGAGATTGAACAACTCCCATATGTTGTTGCACTCAATCACACCGATCTCTTCATCCATTGTTAGTCTATACTTCTCGTCTTGCATAACCTCCTCAAAGGTGATGTTCTTGAAATATTTCAAAAGACAAACAACATGTACTTGTTCAATAGACTCATACAAGATTGTAAGGTTCGCATTCTTGGTCGTCATGGTTCATCTTTATCATCAGTGGTTTCAAGATTTGTTGTAGCCAATGGTATAACAATTGACAAGCTCATATCTCCACCGATTTCTTTAATCGAGTATTCCAACTCTACTCATTGGCTTCATCTACTCGGACATCACAACTTAATATCACCTTCTGGTATAACAGTTTGTAGGTTTTTTTTTTTCTCATCATACTTATTAAACACATACATATTGATCATATCTCCAAGTTTCGTTCTTTATTGAGCTGGTAAATGGCCCTACGCTACACTATCGAACACCTTGAGATTAGAAATACTCGAATTTTGTCCACTCTATACTTCTTGTGGTGTTTTTCATTCAACTTTGCACGTGGACATAGATTTTGCACATAAATGGAACACTACATGACTTCTACCCAAAAGTCCTTTGGCATATTCTTACTCTTCGGCATGGACTGAACCATATTAAGAATAGTTCAGTTTTTCCTCTCAACTACACCATTCTATTGTGGTGAGTATGGGCTTGTCAAAAATCTTCTTATATCGTGCTCCTCACTATACTTCATGAACTCAACTGATGTGCAGTCAACTTTCTTATCAAGCTTAACAACCTTAATGAATTTTTTTTGTCTCCTTATGAGCCATTTCCCTGAACTTCTTGAACACTTGAAACACCTCAGGCTTTTCCTTCAAGAAGTATACCCATATCTTTCTTGAAAAATCATCTATGAGATAAATAAAAACCTTTTACCACTAAAAGATCAAGGTTAATTGGTCCACATAGGTCAATATGAATTAGACTAAGTTGTTCCTTTGCTTGGCATTTCGAGTTTCTTGGAAACCAAGTCCTCAACTGTTCGTCGAGTACACACTAGTCTTCACAAAATTTACTTCCAAACTCCATGCTTGACAATCCATGCACCATTCCTTTCTTCACCAGCTTGGCTAGTCAATCTAAATATAATTGGCCAAACCAAAAGTGCCACATCATTACCTCATCCACGCATCAAGTTTCAAACACTTCACTTGGACGGTCTTTAAGTCTAGCTTATATATCCGATTTTTCTTCATTTCTACTTGGGCAATCAAATGTCCAAGTTTTTCCTTTAAGTACAGTGCCCAGTCTTTCGTTAAACCTGAGTAACCTTTCTCCGTCAACTATCACATGCTCAAAATATTACTTTTGAGATCGGGTACATAGTACACATATCATATTTTCCCAACTCGACATCCTTCTACAAGTACCAAACTGTTCCTCGACTTTTAATTACAACCTTTGAATCATTTCCAAAATGCCCATTTTCTTCTTAGTAAGGTCTTTGACCTCGTCCTCGTTTGTGCCAATTTTGTTGTTCAGTTTGTTCTTTCTTTTCTTCATGTCTTGCACGACTTTTACCAACACGATCATTTCCTCTACCTCGTTGACCTTTTCCTTTGCCTCGAGTGTTTGAAGTATACAACACCTACTCCTCCTTAATTTTTGCTTTTGTTTGCATGATCAAGGGACTCCACCTTATTCTTCTTCATATGTTGCTTTTGCGTCTCAAGAGATCCGGCAAACTCTTCAACCAAGAGCGTTGAGAGGTCCTTGGACTCCTCAATCCCGCACACCATGTTCTCAATGTCATCGGTTAACATCCTCAAATTCTTCTCCATAACTCGACTAGCGTGATATTGATAATTGACATTATCATGTTTTATTTCTTGTTTATTTTTATCTTTTATTTTTACCTTTTTAGATATTTTAGGTTTTATTTAATAAAATTGGAAAAGAGAAGTGTTTGGTTTACATATTTAATATTTTACAAATAAGAGGAAATATCAAAGAAATTAAGAAGAATATCAACATAATTTGATTATCAAAGTTATCAGCAAGATGAGATGTTGATAAAATTGGTTACTCTAGTGCAAACCTAGTCCAAATCGAAAAATCTATAAATTAGGGGCTTGACAGAGGTAAAAAAAAATCCTTCTAGGAAATAAACACCCTTTTGGGGAAACCTCTTTTAAGGGAGAGAGGAAAAAATAATTCTTTTGGGGAGAAAGACACTTGACCTAAAATGAGAGAAGGTAGATGGACATTTTGAAGTCTATGGACATTCATCTTTATTCTTATTATAGTATTCAAAATGCTAAGGAGTAGCTAACTCCCTTATCCATGGGGATTGAGTATAATGTATTCTTAACTCTTTGTGAATTCCACTATTGAATATAATTATTTTCCATACTCTTGTATTGCGTTTTTGTTTTAACTGCATATTCTAGATTGATTGTATATGTGGGACTACATGCTGATTGAAAGATAGTTTGAGAAACTTGATTAAGATAGAACAACTAATAGATTTCACATGCTAGACATATATGTGGAAATTTAGTCATTTATAACATCATAATTTTGATCATTAATGCAAACTTATAATAAAAATGGCTAGACATAGGATTTTTATTATTCAAGTTTAGACTTGTCGGTGAGTTATTACTGCTTGTTAACTAAGGTGTGAATGCTAGTGAATGAATTAGAAGTACATTGTTTGGTGTTTTTCTTTGAATTGAATCATGAAACCCAGTCTCAGTGAAGCCATTATCATATATTATTGCACATCATATGTTTGATAAAAATACAAAAGGAGTTTTATTCTCTTAGATCTTTTAGTATGTAACATCAAAAAACCTTCTTTATTCTCTTAGATCCTTAACTTTTATTTCAATTGAAGAAATTTTATTTTACTAAAATAATTTTCATTATCTCTTAATAATTCGAATAATTTGATATGTGAAAAGTTTTTATCATGGTCTTAATTATTTTTTTTCCTGTATGCAATTTCTTTGAGTGGTGTATTAGATAGTTTTTAAGACACACATATTTGATCATTTTTACTGCTTTTTAATATTTTAATTTGTTGTTTATTTTTATAGGTAAAATAATGTTTTTATGATTTTTTTCTATAGTTATCCTTATTTTCTAACCCATTATCGTAATTGTAATTTTATCACCACAATTGTATAAAGAAACTTCATTTACTATAATATAACAATTTAATGTTATTATCATGAATCTTATTTATGACCATTCAATATAAATTGAAGTTCAAAAAAAATGAAATATCTATGTTAAATTTCAATTATTACTAGTTTAATTTTATTCTTTGTGCGATTTCGTTCTAGTAGTATTGTAATTTCTATTAGTCTATAGAAAACAGATATTTCATTAGAATTTAGAGAAAGAAAGTAAAAACAGATTTAAAATATTTTTAAACTTGGATACTTGTTTTTGTTTATAATTTTTAAATTTTTTTTTTAATTTTATCAACTTTATTTAAGTAACTTTTACAAAATTAATAAAAATTTTGGTTCTCATCAAATTTTAGTAAGTACTCTAATTTGAAATATATATAATTATTTTTAAATATTTAATAATAAAAAAATATTCTTTTAATATTCAACACTTGGTAATATCAAGCTTTTTTTGTCATGATTTTGATGGGATGACAATGATATCTCCATCCCGAATTCTATTTATCCTCGTCATTTAATTTTTAAGAAAATTTATTTTAAAATATAAAAAACCTTTTATTCAACCAATTTATCCTTAATTGTTGTAATTTTAGTCACACTTTCGTTTACAAAATATATATATATATATATATATATATATATATATATATATTATTCACAAAATATATTTTATTTGTAAAGAATATCTATTTATTTATATTATTAGATTTATTACTATTTTGTATTAAATAAATTTATTTCGAGGACTATTAGTATCAATAAGGCTTAATTACCATTTTGATCTCTAATTTGTTGGTTTGGTTTATTTTGGTCCCTTTTGTTATTTTTTGGTTCAATTTGGTCCTTTAATCTTTTTAAAAGGTTCAATTTGGTCACTGCCCGTTAAGTTGACGTTAACACCCTGTACATGCCACGTGTCATTTTACGAAATTTTTAACTTTTTTAACTTTTTTTAAAAAATATTAAATTGTCACGTGTCACATTATAGTTGTGCCACGTTTCAACTTGATAATTTTTTTTTATTTTAATTTTTTAATTTAAAAAAAAGTGTCATGTGGTGGTTACGATTGTGTCACATATCAAGCTAACATTGATTGTTTTCAATTTAGTGCCTCTATTTGAAAATTTGATTCAATTTAGTCCCCCAATTTTTTAAAATGATTCAATTTTGTCCTATCTAATTTGAGACCAAATTAATAATTAAGCTTAATTACAACTTATATATACATGTTAAAATAATTTTTATTATATTTATAGATCAAATTACTCCATCTAACTATTAAAATTATTAATTTTTTTACATGTGTACAATATTTCAAGAGTAAAAAATTACAAGTGAAAAATGTAAGAAATGAAATAACATGAGTATTTAGGGAGTGATTTGATGTATAAATGATAAAAAATTATTTTAACATGAATATATAAATTGTAATTAAGCTTAATTATTAATTTGGTCTCAAATTGGAGAGGACAAAATTGAATCATTTTAAAAAATTAGGAGACTAAATTGAATCAAAATTTCAAATAGAGGGATTAAATTGAAAACAACTAATGTTAGCTTGACACGTGGCACAATTGTGACCTGCCACGTGGTAGTATTTTTTTAAATAAAAAAATCTCAAATTGACACGTGTCACAACCATAAGTGACACGTGACACTTTAATATTTTTTAAAAAAAATTCAAAAAAAAATTCAAAAAAAATAAAGAAAATAAAATGGAAATTACAAAAATTCCACAAAATGACACGTGACATGTACGAAAACGGTCTTAACGTGAACTTAACAACATGCACCAAATTAAACCTTTTTAGAGAATTAGAGGACCAAATTAAATAAAAAAATAATAAGGGGATCAAAATGAACCAAACCAACAAATTAGGAGACCAAAATGATAATTAAACCTATCAATAATATGCTAGAGATGTCTATTAAGCTTACCAACTAACCTTTCAGTAATCTTTTCTATGAACACGTCCTCAGGTTCTTCCCTGCCAATAACAAAAGTGTGAGATTAATATGGATCAAATATTTATGGCAAGGTTTCTTCTCTTATAACTACCTTATTTTCAAATACATAATTTCTAGCACAGAAAAAAAGTGACTATTAATGTCTATTAATGTGGCATACTAAAATTTTGTTCAACTTAGTATTTCTTTCAAGAAAAAGCTAAATATATGTTATATTTTCAGAAATCATTTTACCCTTTATCATTAGAGTACATGACTTAAACTATTTTTAATTAATTCAAGCCGTGATATTTTTGTATTTCACCTAAACCCATATATATATATATATATATATATATATATATATATATATATATATATAGTAAATCACATGAAACTAAGTGAAGTAACACAAAATTACTTAGAGACATCATATTTAATGAATTTCTCTTTTATTTTTAAAAGGTTAAATATTTTTTAATTCCTAAATTTTAACTCAAAATTAAAATTTATGTTTATGTCTGTCTTAAATTTTACTGCAGATTCTTAAATTTTAAAAGTAAATAAATATAATTATTTTAATTTAATTGTGTTAATTTTTTTAGCTTTAAATAATATAAAACATATTATAAAATAGAAAAATTATAAAATAATTATATTTATTAATTTTTAAAATTTTAAAAATAAAATATATTAAAATTTTAGATAAAAACTAATTCAAGTTTCACATCAAAGTTCACCGAAAACATACTTATATGTAATAAGTTTTGACCATTAAAAAAGTGTGAAAGAAGGTTGTTTCTGTAAACCACTAACCTTCGTTTGTGAAGATAACCAGAGAAATTAGCAGCACTGCGCAAAGCCGAACGCCAATCTTGTAACTTGTCTTTATCATAATTGAATCTTTCCTCGTGCTTTGCAAACGCTTCCCCGTAACTCCCACTTTGGTTTCTTACTTCTGATGGATGTACATCATAAAAAACTAGCAAAATCCGCATCCTCCCTTCTGCATGACACTTGAGGATTTGGACAAGTTCGTTCAAACAAAATGCCGAGGATGCATAGTTTCTGGAGAAAATAATGATAGCCATCCTAGATTTCTGTATGACTCTGACAAGGGAAGCAGTAACCTTTAGCCCGTTTCTCATATCAACATCATCGTTGAAGATCACCACTCCCCTTTGACACAAAGTACGATAAAGATGACTGGCAAAATGGCTTCTGGTATCTTCACCTCTGAAACTAAGAAAGACATCATATGATGATTGTTGTGTCCTATCAACATGATGGAAACGATAAAGAAGATGGAAAAAATGGTTTCTGGTGACCTCTGAAATTTTCAAAGACATCAAATGATGCTTGTTGTGTCATCGTATGATAGTAAAACACCAGAATTATATGTTTAGAAGCTTTTGTTATAGTGATACAAATATATATATATATATATATATATATATATATATATATATATATATATATATATATATATATATATATAACAATTTTATAAATCAAACTTGACATCATAGTTTTATTACCGATACCATTTATTTTATGATGACTATTAATGAGTTCAAGCCAAATTCAGGATATATTTATATATTTTAAAGGGTTAATTATGTTTTTAGTCCCTCTACTATTATCGTTTTTTGGAATTGGTCCCTCTCCCAAAAGTTAAATCATTTTGGTCCTCATGATTTTGGAATTACTGACTTTAGTCCCTAATTTGTGAACGGCGTTAAGTCTGTGACTGCGTGGCAAACGGCGTTCCACCTAGGCTGGTCATCTGATGACACGTGTCTACTCAGATGCTGACACGTGTTAAATTAATATTTATAATTCATAAATTAATTTTTTTTTCTTCATTAATTCGTTTAATAATTATTTTATAATACAAATTTTAAAATCGTTAATTTGAGCACGTGCTTGGCATTATGAATTAGCAGCGTCATTGTGTGGTTCCTAAGTTAGGGAGAAAGATTTTCTCCGCGAAAGCTCATTTGCTGTGCCGGTGAGAGTGGAAAACCAAACGTCGAGATTCCGTTCTGGGCGAGGTTGTTTGAAGTTGTTGGCGTAGCTGGTGACTGGCTTTCTCGACGAGGTTGCAAGAGCAGAGCATTGGTTGGAAGCAGAGGTAAGTTCTTTCCTTTGTCACTCTGATTTAGGGTTTCAGTGGTTTTCATTTGGGGGGAAATTTATTACGCATTTGGAGGTCCAATTTGCAGCGGCTGTGTTAGTGTGGGTTCGATTTGTGGTTGGGTTTGATGGGTTTAGGGTTGTGTTTTGGTTGTTATACAGATGGTTTTTTCAGTGGTTTTCCGGCACATGGGGAAGTTTGAAAGATTTAGGGGAAGGATGCTGCGTTACGAAGGTGGAGAGGAGCATGTAGTTTGTGGACTGGATCCAGATATGTGGTCGTACTTCGAAGCATTGGGTATTCTGAAGAAGGATTTCAAGTATGATGGAGAACTTTATATGTGGTGGAAGCCGAAGAAGGGGAGAATGGATAGAGATCTAAGGCCATTATGTGACGATAGACATGCTTTGGAGTTGGCCAAATATGCAGAAAATAAAAACGAGGAGGTTGAGATTTATGTGGAGCATGTGGTTAGTTCTGCTCAAGTTGTTGAACTTATTGAAGGGGCTGCTGTTGGGACAAATGAGGAGGTTGTTGCTGCTGTTAATGTTGGTGTGATACTTGAAGAACAAGGTGCTGCTGCTGGGCCAAATGAAGAAGAAGAAACTGTTGTTCATAATGGTGGTGAGGTGAATGAAGAAGAGGCAAACGCTGCTGCTGTTGGGCCAAATGAAGAAGAATCAACTGC
Organism: Vigna unguiculata; assembly: GCF_004118075.2. Taxonomy (NCBI): domain Eukaryota; kingdom Viridiplantae; phylum Streptophyta; class Magnoliopsida; order Fabales; family Fabaceae; genus Vigna; species Vigna unguiculata. The sequence goes on from NC_040289.1 coordinate 1,448,664, forward strand.
TGTTCATAATGGTGGTGAGGTGAATGAAGAAGGGGCAAACGTTGTTGCTGCCGGGCCAAATGAAGAAGAATCAAACGCTGTTCATAATGGTGGTGAGGTGAATGAAGAAGAGTCAAACGCTGCTACTGCTGGGCCAAATGAAGAAGAATCAAACGCTGGTGCTGAATCTGGTGATGAATCTGGTGTTGTTTCAGGTGATGATCAAGGTGATGAATTGGATGAGAGTGAGGAAGAAAGACATAGAGATGATGATGACTGTTTTGGGTTGGAAGATATTCCACGCAGGCATTTTTCTCAAGTTTTAGACAGGTGGAAAAAATTCAAACAAGAGTGGAAAAATAGGAAGAGGTCAAGAACAACTGCTATACCTACAGCTGAAGGAAACCAAAGTGAAGGTGTGGGTACTTCTACCACACAACAGAGTACTGCTGATCATGAAATAGATGCGCACTACAACACTGATGAGCTAGATAGTGATGTTGACATTGCTTATGGGGATGGTGGGAGGAAATACCCAATATTCAGGGGTGAAGACATGTGCAAGGAATTCAAATTCAAACTTGGGATGGAGTTTTCTTCCTTGAAACAATTCAAGCAAGCTTTGATGGAGCATTCTGTGTTGAATGGCAGAGAAGTTAAATTTGTGAAGAATGATGATGTCCGAGTGAGGGCTATTTGCAAAAGGAAGTGTGGATTTTTGATTTTATGCAGCAAAGTTGGAGGAAGTCAAACTTTTAGGGTGAAGACCTTGATTGATAGTCATAATTGTGGCAGAGTTTTTGTTAACAAGAATGCAAACAAGGAATGGGTTTCCAAAATTGTAGTTGATAAGTTTAGAAATGTTGGGAGAATGACAGCTAATGAAATAATTGATGATGTCCGAAGGTCGTACAGTGTTGCAATAACCCCCTGGAGGGCTTGTAGAGCAAAAGAGATTGCAATGGACATTCTTGAAGGAGATGGGCAAAAGCAATACAATATGCTATATGATTATGCTGCAGAGCTAAGGAGAGTGTCTACTGAAACAACAATTAAGATAAAAATTAATCAACCTCAGCCCACATTGCAGCCACGGTTTGGTTCTTTCTATTTGTGTCTAGATGGGTGCAAGAAAGGGTTCGTGAATGGCTGTAGACCATTCATAGGTGTTGATGGATGTCATTTGAAGACTACCTATGGAGGCCAACTTTTAGTTGCTGTGGCAAGGGATCCAAATGACCAGTACTTTCCACTGGCATTTGCTGTTGTAGAGAATGAGTGCAAGGAGACTTGGAGGTGGTTCCTAACATTATTGTTAGAGGACATTGGAGACATTCAAAGTAATCGATGGGTATTTATTTCGGACCAGCAGAAGGTAAATTCAAATTCATGTACTTAAGTGTCACCAATTAAATTATATGTATGATTGACTTATTGTATATGTACATTTTACAGGGACTGATGCAAGTATTTGATGAACTATTGCATGGAGTGGAGCATCGATTTTGTCTAAGGCATCTGTACAGCAACTACAAGAAGAGATTTGGTGGTGGTATAGTGATTAGGAATCTCATGATGGCTGCTGCTAAAGCCACATACTACCAAGGCTGGGAAGCAAGTATGGAAGAGCTCAAGAAGGTCAATCAAGAAGCTGCTGAATAGTTACATGCAATTCCACGTAAGTCTTGGTGTAAACATGCATTTAGTGCATATTCTAGGTGTGATGTCCTCATGAACAACTTATCAGAGTCATTTAATAGCACTATATTGTTAGCTAGGGATAAACCAATTATAACAATGATGGAGTGGATTAGGACATACTTGATGAGTAGGTTTGCACATTTGCGGGAAAAATTAACTGCATTTACTGGTGTTGTAATGCCTAAACCTAACAAAAGGCTAGATAGGGAAATAGAGAAAAGTGGAAACTGGTTTGCTGTTTGGACTGGAGATGGTAAGTTTGAAGTTACACAAGGATTCACCATGGATAAATTCATAGTTGACCTCACAAACCACAGCTGCACATGTTATTTTTGGGACTTAGTTGGCATACCATGTAGACATGCCGTGGCTGCAATCAATTACAGGGTAGAACAGCCCTCTGATTATGTGCATGCTTATTACAAAAGGGAGGCTTATGAAGCTTGTTATGGGTCACCAATTTCACCCATTAATGGCCAACAACTGTGGCCTAAAAGTAATGGACCACAAATCCTACCCCCAATATTTAAGACTCCTCCTGGGAGGCCACGAAAATTAAGAAGAAGAGAACCTGATGAAGATGTCAGCCACTCTAGGTTGGGGAAGAAGCATCTTAGAATGAAGTGCAGTAACTGTGGCCAGTTTGATCACAACATCAGAAGCTGCAAGCAGGGAAAAACTAACAAGGTAAATCTGTCTATCATAATCAAATGAAGTACGATGTAATTATGAAGTTGAAACTAATGACTGTGCGGTCTTTGCAGGGAAAACAGGAAAGGAAGAAGTCTGCAAAAACTGCAGCTGCTACTGGCAAGGCATCCGGGAGGAACACCACTTTAAGATCTGCTACCACCACAAGCAGGAAATTTAATAGGAAGGGAGGAAGGTCATGGAAGCTCCCAAGCGGCGCACCAACTTTAGGTTCACAAGCAAGTTCAAGCAACCCACCTAGCGGACAACCCATGTGAACAATATTGGGAGTTGTGTTTTGTAGTGATGGTCACATGGATATTTTGAAGTAAATGTATTTTTTGTTAGCTGTGATGCAGAGTTCCAACTGTTGTTGTTTTAGCTTTAGCAGACATCTAGGACCACTTGGATCACTGTTTTCAATAGTATATGTCATGCACTGTTAACATTTATTTTTTGCTTCGTCCTTTATCAATCATGGGCAGGTTCTAAATTGATGCTCCATTTTCTAAATTGGATTATTAAAGTGTACAAATTTGGGTTAATGGTGCCAAATATAAATGGCCGTTAATGGTGCCAATTGGGTTATTAAAGTGAACAAAAGCATGTGTACAAATCTGGGTTAATGGTGCCAATTACAAATCAGGGAAGCAATGCGAAAAATTCTTGCACTTACTGCTCCCAACCATTCATGTCATTACTGCTCCCAATATTAATCCAAATCAATAAATTTTTTTAACAACCTTAAATTCAACATTCCATTCCAGAATCTAATCTAAATAACCAGCTTTAACAAACTTAAATTCAACATTCCATTCCAGAATCTGCACTTCATAACATTGGCAGAAACAAAAACAGAATCTGCACTTCAATTCAACAACCCATTCCAGAATCTGCACTTAAATTCAACCTTATTCCTTACAATTCGTCTTTAACAGAAAGAGAACACAAAGTATGACAGTAAAACCCCAAGATAAAATGAACAAAAATAACTTTATTTCTCCCATTTTTCTCTCCACCGATAATTTCTTCTTTAGTTTGGCATTCTTCTGCAACAACTGAAGTATCACTGTATCACTGCCACTTAAATTTTCATTCTCTCCTTCTTCACATTCAGGCTTTCGTTCGTCACATTCAGGCTTTCGTTCGACTTCACCTTCCACCGCATCAGCCCATCGGAAATAGTTACAATGTGATTCAGTCTACAAAACAAAGTAAGAAATTTTAGAAAACTGAGACATGCCCACAAACAAATTCACCAAAACACACACCATAACAACATATACGTGCAGCCCAATTTCGACACCTGAAGAAAAATCTGCCATTATTCTTTGTAGTAGTTGCTTTCAGAAGCAGTAATTGGTCGCCACAACCACAAACTTTTCTTCCAAAATGAGAAGATCCCACTTTCGCAGAAGAAGACGAAGACAATGGACAACCCTTCGACCCAACACTCCTCTTCATTTACAAACCCTAAAACACAAAAAATTCCCACTTAATCAAATCAACCTACCTTTATGTTGACCCACAAATCTTGAGCACTTCAATATTCTATGATGGCGTGGTGGCTTTCTATTTCCGTTCCTTCAGATTTCAACATCCACATCTTTCTTCCAAACTCTTTCTCTTCGCTGGCGTGGTAATGGCTTTGATGGATTCACAGACCTCCACAAACCTAACGGTTCCACACTTTAAAAGGCCAACTGCACGTGCTCAAAATGAAGAAAAAAAATTTAATTTATGAATTATAAATATTAATTTAACACGTGTCAGCATCTGAGTAGACACGTGTCATCAGATGACCAGCCTAGGTGGAACGCCGTTTGCCACGCAGTCACAGACTTAACGCCGTTCACAAATTAGGGACTAAAGTCAGTAGTTCCAAAATCATGAGGACCAAAATGGTTTAACTTTTGGGAGAGGGACCAATTCCAAAAAACGATAATAGTAGAGGGACTAAAAACATAATTAACCCTATTTTAAATTATTCTTTATTTAGTGACCTGAAATTTCCAAAATGACTTCTATAACCTAACAAGGGACTACATATACTCGTTAGAAAAAAATTAAAACAAAGTCTTTTACAAAATGTTAGAAATAATAATTTTTTTGTTTTAGTGTTGTACTCAACAATTGAGATTAAGGTTGAGTCATAAGAAATGTTTTGAATGATAAAAGAATTACAAAATTTAGATGGTTTTTTATGGACTTAACTTTTGAAGTGAGAATTTTGGAGCCAGTGTGCAATTTTTTATGAAGAATTTTTTTTTTGGATATCTAGTATATTTTTTATTTTTGCATTATATAAGGTGATTAGTTCTAGACTAGATTTGATGAAACAAATATCAATTTGTTAAGAATTATTTTTCATTAGTTAATATAATATTTAGTTTGTTCTAGAATTTGTCACGTAGCATGGTTTCGTTTTACCCTATTTTATTTAGTAGTTAGTTTGGACACTAGGATATATAATACTATTACGTTAGTCAAACGTAATTTTTATTTTTAAGGAAGTGTATAGGTTGTGGTGATTAATACTATAATTTTGATCGATAATACAAAAAACTTCACCCGTCATAGCCTGCGAGTTAGTCAGCTTTTCCAGCTTATAATGAACTTTCCAAATCAATGTTTTTAGTTTTTTTTTTTTTCTAAAACTTTTAGTAAAAATGACTAAAATTCTCAACTAATATATATATATATATATATATATATATATATATATATATATATATATATATATATATATAAAATTTCCTTATTCTGTTTCTGAATTCGTCATCGTGTTGGTTTTATGAAATATTTAAGTTACTCGTGTTGGTTCAGTCAATTTGGGTGGCTAAATAAATAAATAATAATCATATAGGAACCTGACGTATGGCATATATCAATAGCGTAATGTGACATAATCGTGAAATAGGCAAATAAACAAAGAATATATATAGCAAATTTTGATTACTATATAGAAAGATTAAAATCTTTGGGCGATATAGAGACACTGCAAGCAAGGGACGAGTAGAGTGATTGTAAGACCGAATGAATAGTTTTTTGGTGTTATTATTGGAATCCTTCTTTCGTCGACGTTTATTTCGTTGTGGATTCTATATGTGAAAAGTAGTGCTAGAATAAATGGGAAGCTTTTCTTAATATTATGAACATCACTAACAATATTTTAATATAAAATATGAAACTTAAATGTTAAGACAAAATATTTGTTGTCATCATATCACAGAACAAAACTATTTTCATCACCACCAAATTGAAAAGTAGCTTTTTTGGATGGTGGTAATGAAAGAGGTCCCTTAAAATATGTATGGGGTATGTGGAGAGTCCTATTGGATTAACTTACGAGTTATTCTTACTATTTTGAACATAAGTTACAATAATTCAATGGAAAATATAAAACTTGAGAGTTAAGAAGAAAATATTTATTGTAAGAACAATAATATTTTCAAGACTATTAAATGTTAATTGGGAGGATGATGGAAAAAGGTCCCTCAACTAATGAATGAGGTACATAGGGACTAATGATGGATTAAGTGAGGAGTTACGATAGACATTTTGATCTTGAGTAATGAATAACAAAAGTAAACTATTTTCATGACGACTAAATTGAATAACAGCTTATTTGGATGGTGAACATTACAATGTCTCATAAGTAATGTAAATGTTATGTGGGGAGTCGTGCTGGATTTATTGTGGAGTTAATGTAAATTTTTTATTATCAATTACAGTAACTCAATGGAAAATATGAAACTTAAATGTTAAAACAATATGTTTATTGTCATGCATCCATAAGACAAAATTAATTTCATCACCATCAAATTGTAAAGATGCAATATGAGGTATGTACTAATTCATAGTCTAAAAAATTGAAGATTAACATTTATATAAAAAAATAGTCTACCAATTAAACTTCATGATCTAATAGAAATCAAGATAAATAATTATAAAAAAAACATAGTCTAACAAAAGAAAAACAAGAAAAACGTCTATAAATTATAATGTTTAGCTCTCATGTTTGTTCACTCTTATTTCATTCGTTCCACTATTCGGCGCCAGTTCTCTCTTCCACTGTTCTTCTTCGATTTTGTCGCTCTCTTCCATAGCTTCTGTCGCAACCCCTTCTATTTATTTCGTTGTGCCCATGGGTTTTCGATTCCGTCTTGCAAGCTCTCAGTTTACAAAACAAAAAGTTATGCATCTTCTCTTTCCCTTCTATTTTCATTTTCTTGCGAAAGGGCAAAGTTCCCACTTTTGATTGTTCCATTTGGGCGTCCTCCACAAATTAGTGTTCATTTGGTGATTTCGTGGACAGTGCAAACGTCGTTGAGGGTGGACTTTGGTTTATTGGATGACTTTCGTGGGACAACGGTGGATACTTTCTATATTGGAGGTAAAGTTTTAGTCTTTCACCATCTTTGTTTTGGAGTGAATTTTTTGTGGAATTCCCTCTTCTTGTTTTTCGAATTGGTTGTTGTGGTGTGGTTTGTGGATGGGGATACTGTTGGCAGGGTTTTACGAGCCTGGGTGGTCAACATTTACAATTTATTTCATGATTTGCATTTGATATGTTAATTGAATCATGTGTTGGTCAACAATTCAAATAGGAAGAAACGAGTGATATGAACGTCATACAAAGGAACTTCATTAATGATATTAAGACCCAATCTTCAATGAATATGGTATCTTTTTAATTCATAACTAATTTTGATGTACCCAAATGAAATGACGAGATAAATTTTTATGATGAAGAATTAACTCATCATGGTGGCATTTACAGGTTCAAAATGTGCAATATAATGGTGTTTTATACCTCCTCGCATCCGTCAAACACCATTTTTCGATGATGGTTGTGTTTGTCAATAACATGCCATATATATTTTTAGAATTATTTAATGTAGGTTGGACCATGATTGTATTGCATAAGTAATATGTAGAAATTCACACTTTAATTATTGATATTGTGTAAGTTATATGTTCAGATAGAACGTTTTGGGGCAGGATTTCATCCAGGAATTTATATTCGCAACAGATATATACCAAATATTGTGTACTTAAGTGGGGGTGGGTCATTCTTATTGACAATATAGTTCACAATTTAGTTGGGGTGGGTTAGGCCTGCATATGAAAGGCGACATAGATTGTAAGGTGTGGCTTTCCCCATGACTTTATTTTATCATCATATGCAAAAAAAATTCTAAAATATTTCCAATATATATGCACAAAACAGAGTGTAAATAAGTGGCAAATGTAGACAGACTTTTTGCACAATTGGTCAAACAGATTCGTCTTCACTTTTTATTACAGTGTGTAAAACGGATGGGTAAAACCTTCATGTGGAAGACAACAAAGGTTATGGGATGTGGCTTTCCCCAAGACTTTATTTTGACATCATGTGCAAAAAACACTCTAAAATATTTCGAATATTTATTTACCAAACAGACTGTAAATAAGTGGCAAACGTAGACAAACTTTTTGCACAATTGGTCAAACAAATTCATCTTCACTCTTTATTACAGTGTGTAAATGGGGTGGGTCACACCTCCATGTGGAAGGCAACAATGGTTGTGGGATATGGCTTTCGCCATGTCTTTATTTTAACATCATGTGCAAAAAACACTCTAAAATATTTCCAATATTTATTTACCAAATAGAGTGTAAATTAGTTGCAAACACAGTTAGACCTATTGTTCAACTGGTCAAACATATTCATATCCACTCTCTATTACAGTGTGTAAATAGGGTGGGTCATACCTCCATGCGGAAGGCAACAAAGGTTGTGGGGTGTGGCTTCTACCATGACTTTATTTTTATATCATGTGTAAAAAATACTAAAATATTTCCAATATTTATTTACCAAACAGACTGTATATAAGTGGCAAACTTAGACAGAATTTTTTCACAATTGGTCTTAAACAAATTTGTTTTCACTCTTTATTATAGTGTGTAAATGGGGTGGGGCAAACCTCACCGAGACAAAAAGTGTCTATAACGTCTGTTATTTTCGGCTTTTGACGTATGTGAAAATATCGACGTCATATACGGTGACGTTAAAATTAACATCTGAAAGAAAAACTGACATTACTTAACGTCAAAAAATAAGAGACCGACGTCCCTTAACGTCAATTCGAACCTCATCCGACGTTCAACTCACATCATCTAGAAGGGAAAAACTGCTGAAATTGATGTCTGTCAATGCAAGGACAAACGTCAATTTCAGCAGTTTTTTTTTTTAAGTTTCGCTGTATTTACAAATCCCCACACCTGAAAGACAGAGAAGTTCCAGGACAGTTCATATTATATTCTAACAACGTGGTAATTTTAACTCATAATTGTAAAGTTGTCTAAACTTTTCCAATTACCACAAAACTAAAAGTTTCATCAAGAAATTGTTCTACAAAGTTTTTAAAATAAAATTCTAATGTTGTTCTAAGGCGTAACTTTATTGTTCCAAACAAATCCTTTTTCTGACATCAAAATCATTTATATAACTCCTCTGCATAATCTGGTACCTGTACCATAGTGTTCAACCAAAAATATTAGTAAACCTCCCTCTTATTTGTAGGACTATCATTGCAACCTTGATGCTGCCACTGTTGTGCCACATCACTCTCTAGGCAAAGTAACCTCTATCCTCTTTCTCAAGTCCTCTCATATGATTCTTTAACACCTCCATATCGTTCTTTTGTTATGAACATCACCACCACACTCGAGTCCACAAGTTATTTTGAGGCCATGAAACATGACTGTTGGAGAATAGCCACGAATCAAGAGCTAGAGGCACTGGCAAGAAACAACACGTGGGTCTTAGTTGATAAACCACCTGACAAAAATATCATTAGTTGCAAATAGGTCTACAAAGTAAAGCACAAAAGAGATAGGACACTAGAATGACACAAAGCAAGGTTGGTTGTCAAGGGCTACACACAAATAAGAGGTATTGACTTCATGAAACCTTTTCCTCAGTACCCAAAGTGACCACTCTAAGATTTCTGTTGGCTTTGGCCTCTTCCAAAAATTGGTTTTTACACCAATTAGATGTGGATAATGCTTTCCTACATGCAAATCAAGAAGAAGAAATTTAAATGGCTCTACCTCAAGGTTTGTCAACTTCAAAACCTAATCAGGTCTGTTTATTAAAGAAATCTCTTTGTGGTTGAAGCAAGCTAGTCGAAAATGGTTCACTACTATTTCACATGCTTCGCAGGTGCTTGGTTATTCTCAAAATCAAGTTGATCCCACCTTATATACCAAGAAGACAACAAAGTCCTTCACAACTTTACTAATATATGTTGATGATGTATTGCTAGCAGCAGATGACATCTTTGAGAAGCCAAGCCCAGTTTCGCATTAAGGATGTTGGAGAAGCCAAGTTCTTCTTGGGTTTAAAAATCACAAGGTCCTCCAAAGGCATAGTTGTTAACCCACGAAAATTTGCCCTGAAACTATTATCAGATGTTAGTCTCCTTTGTTGTAAGACACTCGCAACACCTATGGATGACTCAAGCAAAGCTAGGAGCTACTATTGGCAAACCATTCTTTGATATCAGCTAATATATAAGGTTGATAGGAAGACTCATTTATCTTACCACTACAAGGCCATACATAACTTTTGTGGTAAATCACTTAGTCAGTTCTTATCTGCTCCCAAAGACCAACATCAAATAGCTGCTCACAGAATCCTTTGCTATATCAAAGGTTCACCTAGATGTGGCCTTTTCTATTTATCATCAAATACGATGAAACTCACAACATATACACTGACTCTGATTGGGCCAGTTGCATTGGCTATAGAAAATCAATTACTGGATATTGCCTATGCATTGGTTCCTCCTTAATTGCATGGTGATCTGTGAAGCAAACTACTACAACAAAGTCCTCATGTGAAGCCGAATATCGAGCATTTGTAGCAACAGTATGTGAAATACAATGGCTCTCTTATCTACTACACGAATTGCACGTTGTTCAACCTTCTCATGTCCCTCACTTCTATGTCAACCGCTTTGCTATTCACATTGCTCATAATCCCATCTTTCATGAGCGTACAAAACATATCCAATTGGAAGGACACATCATTCAGGAGAAGCTCAACCAAGGCCTTATTCATCTTACCCCTTCCTTCGGTACAATAATTAGCTGATTTTATACAAAAACTCTTATACCAGCAGTATTTAGATCCATATTTTCCAAAATGGGAATGATTAACATACATTTTTCAGTTTGAAAGGGCTAATACACGTAAGTAAATTGTTTCCAAAATTAATTTCTAATTATTTTGGCTTTTGTTATGGTGTAATTATCTTATTATTAGTTTTGATATTGTCAATATGTTTCATCTAGTTTTGATATTGACTTTTCTTCCGCTCTTCCATTACCAATTTATTAATAATATAAAAACCTTCACCCGTTATGGCGTGCTAGTTGGTCAACTTTTCCGGCTTATATATAATGAACTTTCCAAATCAATGTTTTTAGCTTTTTTTTTTTTTTTCTAAAACCAATTTTGTTTACTCAGACCGACTAAAATTCTCAACTACTTTTTTTATTTTATAAATTATATAGTTTTAGTAATTTCATGGAAAATTTTAATTTTTTATAATTGATGACCTCGTTAAAAAATATAACTAATCCATTAAATTTTCTTATTAATTAAGTTTTAATACTTCACTTTTTATTCGCAGCGAAGTTACATAGAAACCAATGTTGATAAAATAAAATAGTAGATGTAAAGTAGAACCATATTTAACAAAGATTTTTAAGTTGTTGGATGGGAGAAAAGAGGTGTTTGTTCCCATTTAAATACGGAGAGATGTGGTGGATAAGTTAGAGATGAGCTTATTCTACCCCTCTAAACTTCAAAGCTTCGTCTACCATTACTGATTACCAACAACATGAAAGTTACAACCTAGTTATTTTGTTTCAAACCAAGTATCTCCTATATACTTGTTTTGTTTGTGGTGTAAAAAATCGTGAGACCAACTGGTTACGAGGGCAACATTATTGCTAACATCTGGTGGTGCACTGTAAGAAAAATAAAAGCTCAGAAAGGCTCTTCAACTTAGTATTAACAATGGTTATTTCTGAAGTGGTAAAGCCACTGATTGCTCCAGTCTGTATGGCTATCTTCACATTTTTTACCAGAAACGATGTTGACGCTGCTATCCTAGAAGAGTTAAAGACACAGGTTCTGTGCTTGAACTCGTTTCTTGGAGATGCTGAAGAAAAACAGGTTTCTAACCCAGGCGTGAAAATCTGGGTTGATGAACTCAGAGAAGCTGTCTATGATGCAGATGACGTTATGGATCAGCTTGCTGCCAAACATTTGATTGGATCAACGATAGTACTGTCTAAGGTAACTGACTATCTTAACTGCATAATAGAACCCTTCGATGAAGGCATGAAATCTAAACTGAACAGAATAAATTATAGGTTGAAATCGTTAGCTCATAATAGATCTCTGCTTGGTCTCAAAGAAGGTGGTGGAACTTGTTTGATAAATGAAGCTGAAGTATACGGTAGGGATGGTGATAGAGATCACGTTGTAGATACTTTGTTATCTGAACCAACTTGTTTACCAAATGTCATTGCTGTAGTTGGGATGGCTGGGATGGGGAAGACAACACTGTCTCAGATGGTGTACCATCATTCCGCTGTGAAGAGTAATTTTAATGTTAGATCATGGGTTTATATATCAGATGGTTCAAATGTGTTTGAAGTAACCAAAAAAATTTACGAGTCACTGACTTATTGCAATTGTGAGATAAGAGACTTGAACACGCTTCAGATGAAACTACAACTTGTGTTGCATAATAAAAAATTTCTGCTAGTTTTGGATGACTATTGGACCGGGGGGTTTCTTGACTGGGACCTCCTAAAGAGACCCTTAGAAAGTGGGAAGCATGGAAGCTGTATAATAGTTACCACACGGAATAGAAGTGTTGCGTTGACTATACATGCAGCTGAAACCTACATGCTTCCACGTCTAGAAGACGAGGCTTGCAGGAAGTTATTTACTCACCATGCATTCAGAAGCAAAGATCCTGAGAAAACTCCTGCCTTAAAGGATATCGGTGAGGAGATAGTAAAGAAATGCAAAGGTCATCCTTTATCTGTGAAAGCACTTGCCAGTCTCTTGACTTTCAACGCTGAAGTTAAGGATTGGAACGGTGTGTTGCAAAGTAAGGTGTTGAATATTCCAGCTAATCAAAGCAACATTCTACATTCCTTAATGTTGAGCTACAGATATCTCCCTGGACATATGAAGCAATGTTTTGCTTACTGTTCCTTGTTCCCTAAAGGTCACAAGGAAAGTAAGAGGAACTGCATCCATTTATGGATGGCTGAGGGTCTTCTACCAGAGTCAAAAAATGAAGAAACAACGGAAGAGGTAGGAGAGAAATATTTCAATGAATTCTCATCGAGGTCTATTCTGCAGGTCGAAAATTCATTGTTTTATATGTATGACCTTATGAACGACCTAGCACAATACGTTGGGGGACAATTTTTTCACAAGATGGAGCCCAATGATCATCAATCCCAGAACAAGGTTCGGCATTTATCATACTTGTTGGAGGAGTTTGAAGGGGTAGAGAAATTTGTATCCATCTTTCAGCTTCCACATCTTAGAACTTTCCTACCATTTGCAAACTAACATTTTTTAATTATAATATTTATTATAACATTTTCTTTTATTTATCTAATCCATGTTATCATATACAATTTTTTTAAAAATCTATTTAAATCAAATCATATTTCCCTTAATAAATAATCTCACATTCACCTTGTCAAATTCTTCCATTCGAACAAAATTTTAATGTTTATTGATTACGTCTTAAACCCATGTTCTTAAGCCACCGATTAAGAAACCTTATTTGTAACTTCTAAAATAACGGTAAGATTTAATTACACGTCTAGTTCTCATAAAATAATGTAACCGGAGCTGTCATGCGAACGTATCACAAGGAAAAGATGGAATCTTCAATGAATGGCATCAGCATAATAGTTAAAATCAAAATTAAATAATAAAATTGTAAGATATTTATGATAGCATAGCAGCGATAGCCATTGACCAATGACCATGTCCCAAGAATTTCTCTATCATCATAGTCATCACTTACAACTATGCCAATATCAAACCATAGATAACGTGTAGTGGAACTCAACCATAATCACGAATGAAAAAATATATTTTTACTTCCATATTTTATTTTCATTCCATTCTATATTTTTTAAGCAACTTACTATGGATTATTAATTCTTTTAAAGAAATTATAATATATTAACTAATAACCTATACTCAATCATTTCAAAAAATAAAAAATGAAAGTTAAAAAATAGAAAGCACAATATCATTATCCATGACGAATAAACTAATGTAGAATAAGCAAATATTGTACATCATGTGATGTTGGATATGCAAATTGTACTGCTACTAAATATTTTGCATGGTAGGTTGACTCTTTGCAAAATTATTTTTCCATTACATCATATGTAACTGTCAGATTAGGAGCAGTGCCCCACACAAATGTACTAAAATATGATTAATACATTTCATTGACTTTAATCACAACAATAATAAACACAACTTTCTTACTAGTTGATGGGATTATTATAGAGATGAAAGGTTAAGAATTGAAGTTAAAAGAATTATAAACAATTCATAATAATGAAAAATTATAAATTTATTACGGATTTTATATTGATAATTGTATCAGCCTTTTAAGATTTTAAATTAAAAATTGTGTTAGTATTTTATGTATATTGATTTAAATTTTTTTAGTGTTATATCTCTTTAATAAATTATCTTCTATTTGATCCATGATCAAATAATTAAGATCATTATTTAGTAAATTCAGAAAATTAAAAATTTTGTTTAAAATTAGTTTTACTCTGAAACTTTCTTTTTTCATTTTTTTTTTTTTGTTAAACTCTAATAATTGGACTATAAATTTTGAACAAGTTGAAGGGTCTATTTTAAACTGTCACATAACACGAGAGTGGGTTTTATTTATAGCATTTTTGTATTGTTTAACAAAGCTTTCGGTATATCTAATCCCATCATCACAAACTAAACATTTAATATACTAATGAAAATATATTGTGCAACTTGATAATTTAATTACAGTACTTGATCTTTGTAATAATTGTTTTTAAAATATATGATTAAAATTCAAAATTTATAAGCGTGTATTTGCAATTCATACAGCACTTGAAGTTATAATTGGAAATACAACTAATGTAATTTCAAACCCAATACGTCGATGTTAAGTTTTAGTATAAAGAAAAAATTATTATATAAACTTTTAAATATATATTCTAGAAATGAAAAACTTATTTAAATTTGTTTTCCCATGAAAAACTAAAGTTCACTAAGAAAATATAAAATCAATTAGTAATTACTAGCTATAATTAAAAACAATACTAATTAATTTGTCTTTTAATCACTAACAAAAAAAGTCTTTTACATATATTATTTTGAACACAAATTTACGTATGTTAGTGTATTAATAGATGTAAAATTTGAGTTTTTTTTTTTAATTTGAATTGATTTTGGCACGAAATTAAAATATGAAAAACAGATATTATCCATAACAATATATATTAGACAATTTTAAAATATGTAAGCTTAGTTACGTAAAACATACAAGTTTAAATATTAATTTAGTTCTTGTGTTTTTGTTGAATTTCTTTAATTTAGTCATAATTTTTATTTTCAATCAAGTCTTAATTTTCATTTGTCAATTTTTATTTTCAATCAAGTCTTAATTTTCATTTGTCAATTTAGTTCTTTTTAGTAAAACTATTTAAATAGTTAACAATATAGTGAACAATGTGACACAATTCATCTGATGTGATCTTTTTATCTGACATGGAAGGGGACCGTTTTATCTTACGTGGTGTAGCTATTGAGGCAACGACTTTGCTCAGAGGTTTGTGGGAGGTGCAATGTGGGTGGAAAAGGTTCTGACACACTACAAGAAAATGTCTCATTAACAATTACCTTTAATGACCAAAATTTGTTAGTCACTATAGTGACCATTTAGATATCAATCTACAAAATAAAAATTTATTGGTTACTAAAATAGTCACTATTATAAATAAAAAATTGTAATTGTTCTCTAAATTAAATAATTAGATGGGATTATGCTTAGGAGAAAGAGGCGATAACGACAATAATGAAGAAATAAAGACAGAGGAAGAAACTTAAGGTTGTTTGGTAATTTAGAGGAAAGTAAAAATATTTAGATGGAACTGAAAATTTGAGTTTTGTAATTTGGAGGGGTATGAAAACTTAGAGTGTAGTGTATTAAATTTGAGATTTAAATGAAAACTTATTAAATAATTAGTGACCGAAAAATATTCGGTGATTAATTACTATATTAAATATATTTTATAAAATAATTCTTCTTTCGGTCGCTAAATTGGTGCCTAAAATATTACATATTAAATAATGTTTTAGTGACCGAAAATATTTGATGGCTAATTACCATATTAAATATATTTTTTAAAATAATATTTCTTTCAATCACTAAATCGATGGTTAAAACATTACATATTAAATAATGTTTTAGCAACCAAAAATATTCGGTGGTCATATTAAATAGATTTTATAAAATAATATGTATTTTGGTCACTAAATTAGTTGCTAAAACATTATATTTAGAGACTAAAACTTTCCGGTCTTTATTTCAGTAGCTATTGCAAGAAATATTACTATACATTGATTCAGATGCGATTTTGGTAGCTAATTTCGATGGCTAAATTTCATATTTCTAGTAGTGCATAAATGATATGAAGCAAAACATTCAATCATGGAAGCTACGATCCTTTGCAACATGACTCTGTTTAAATTTGAAAGGCAAAACCCTATCTATTTTCCCCACCAGACTTATGCATTTTGCTCATGAAATATTCAAAATGCCAATTTGCATTATTACTCATAAGGTATTGCCACTTTTACCACA